>NC_058416.1:2262899-2481886 GCF_002201575.2 Neomonachus schauinslandi
GTAGGTAGATAGATGATAGATAGCTAGATAATAGATAGATAGATAGATGATAGATAGATGATAGCTAGATAGACAGAAAACATCAAGTGTTGGTGAGGATATGGAGAACCTTCATGCATTGTGGGTGGAAATGTAAAATGGGTCAGCTGCTATGAATATAACCGTTTGACGGTTCCTCACAGAGTTAAGCATAGAATTATCATATGACCCAGAGATTCTTTTCCTAAGTATCTGCCCAAAAGGACTGAAAAAGGGACTCAAACAGGTATCTGCACACAAATATTCGTAGAAATATATTCATGATAGCCAAGAGGTAGAAACAACCTCAATGTCCATCAGCTGACAGATGGATAAACATGCAATGGAATACTAGCCAGCCATAAAAAGGAAGGGGGTGCTGATATCTCCTATCACATGGCTGAACTTTGAAAATCCTATGTGAAAATTTAAAGATTCTAGGTCAAAGAAGCTGGTCACAAGGGTCACATGTCATATGAGTCCATCTATATGAAATATCCAGAATAGGTAAGCCTGTAGAGACAGAAAGCAGATGGTGGGTTTGGGGAGCAGGGAAGACTAGGAGTGGCTGTATGACGAGTTAATGGACACAAGGTGTGCTGGCTGAGAGGTGAGCATGACTTGGAGCCGCGTAGAGGTGACGGCTGTGTAACATTGTCAACTTACTAAATGTCGCTGAATTGTCCATTTCCTGAATGAGTAATGGTTAATTTTATGTTACGTGAGTTTTACTGCAATCAAAATATAATAATCTCCCATCTCTGCTCCTTACAACAATTACTTAAACATGGCAAAGCAGAGGCTCATTACCAGTCTATTTCTGTCACAACTTTGTCACCCTTGATCTTCATCTTTTCTTGGTTAGCTGGAGCTCATTTCTATCAACATTTTTCAGAAAGAGTACATGTGTGCAGTGTTTTCTAGCTCACACGCATTTCAAAAATGCCTTTGTGGGGGCTCCACACCCACACAAGCATAACTTGGAAAGATGCCGCGGCTCTGGCCCCTCGCCTCTCCTCCCCTCTTGGCGGGCAGGTGGGACTGCGCTGAAGGTGCCCACATCAGTGTCCGTGGGGAAGTTGGCTGAGGCCAGATGATCTGTGTTCCTTGGCGAGTCACCTGTTTTCCAGCCTGGAAATTTATATAAAATTTCCTTATTTATTATGTAATTCACAAAATTCGCGAAGTTTGTCTATATGTCAGTTTCTTATCATTGCCATTTCCTGGTGCTTGCCAAACCCATCTAGTTCTCGGGGTTTCTTAGGATCGGAAATTTTCTATTCTATTATTTCTTGGATAACTGTCTTCATTCTATGTCTTTTGGCTTCTCCTGGGGGAGCCAGAGATTTCTACACTTTGTTCTCCACTTTTATCAACTTGCTGTCATAGTTTTTAATTCTTTATTGCTTTGTGGGACTTTCTCAAACTTTGTTCCCACCTCCAATATGTAGCGCATTACATGTGCCCAATAATATTTTAATTCTCATAACAGTATTGTAGTTTTCTTCCAGTCTTTGTCACATCTACTTTCCTCTGTAGCATGCAGTAGTGTCTTTTTAACTCAGTCATGATTTCTAATGCTTTTCTACTTTGGTGAGATCTTCTTCCATTCTACTAAAGATTCTAGTTTTCCAAAATATTCAAGTTAAGGACTTGAGATTTCTTCCTTTTGTCCTGTCTGATTGTTTTGTCGGATTTACTATCTTTGAAGGGGTATAAACGGTTGCGTAATTTAGGTTGGGAAGAAAAGAATCTACTAAGTGACTCATGCCAGTTGATGAGCCCTGGGTCTCTGTAGAGACCATGGCAGCAGGGTGAAATGTCCTCATTCCTTTAATCAGTCTATACTTCGTGATGCGAAACCAAGAAAATGCAATAAATGAAATCTCATGTTCATTTCTTACCAATCTAGCTGTATTTGGACAGTAAATTTCCTCCTAGACCTGGACACTAGGATGTCTATTAGCTTTTAGTTGCATTGCAATTTTCCAGCTTTTTTTGTGAAGCAATGTTATTTCACAGAGAAAATGAAAGAAATCATAATCAGAATTGACTCTCAAAGCAGTAATTCTACTTTTTACATTGCCCAGTTTACTTGATTTAGTGCAGTATATTATAACACAGATAACTTAAAATATTTAAGTAATCATCTCAAAATGAAGAATACTCTGTTGAAGAAGAATTTACTGACACTCTAATTTTACTAATGGTGTTGGTTACATACATAGAGGGTGAACATGATATCAGTGAGGAAGGTCATTTTTCCTTCCATTAGTAGACTTTGGTGAGCTGATTTTCACTTAAAATATCCAATGGAGAAACCGTGTGGAACAGAGCAAGGCTAGCTTGGTCAATGAGCCATGAGCCTGGATGGCCCTGGGCAACTTTCCTAACCTGCAAACCTTTTTTCCTCATCTTAAAACACAAAGACCTTTAACTGTATGATCTCCAAAGTCCTATTTGGCTAACCTCCCACAATTCTTCCCTACATTTTTACCACTTTATTTCTTCAAACAAATCAAATGTCTATAATGAACAGCATCTGCTGTAAAAATAGAAAGTTGCATTTCTATTCTGTTTTAAGTCAAAGCCACACAAGAGAACATTTTTATTTTTCAGGAAACCAGTTTTGGACTGAAACGTTGTGACAGTAGCTTTCAGGTTCATCAAAAGCAATGCTGTTTGGATGTGGCTGGAGCGATTTCAAAGGAAACTTGTTCCTGGCAACAGCTATCCCTCCACGCTCCTTCCCCTGGACAGGGACCTAAAGAGATTCTCCTGGGGGTCCCGGGAGGGTTGGGGCTCCTGCTCACCACACCACAGAGCCTGGACCAAGTGGCTTACCACACAAGAGAGATGATGAAGGTAGAGTGGTATCAATTTTCTCTTATTTTTTTGGAAATATATCTAATACTCAGCCTTCCTCACATTGCATAATAAGTAAGATGATATTAGTAACATTGCACGTGGCATTGAATGAGCCCTATGACACTTTAAAGTTTTCGAAAACTTTTTCTCTCAGTTAACTGAGAAAAATTCACATGAGAAATAGCAAAAATTTACCAACCTAATGAGAAAAAATACTTTCAAACACTCCACTTGGAATTATAAAATTTAATTCGAACCTTATGAAAAACCGCCCTTGAGAACCAAAGTAGATTATACAAGAAGCAAATGACCTCATTTCAATCACTTCTTAATAATGTACAGGGAACATCGTAAGATTGTACTAATGCTTCAGGTCCTGGAGCTCCAATTACCTATTTCTCAGATAGAGCTTTGCGTTTGTTTGTTTACGTATCCGTCTCTATCACGAGGGCATAAACCCTGTACTCTTACTTATCCTCATCTCTTCAGGGAGCATCGCTGCTTCAGGCACATAGAAGTGTCTCCAAAAATTGTTGACTATATAAAGGAACACAAAGTAAGGGAAAGGCTACATAGGGAACATCTGGAAGCTTGCAGCAGGACTATTTTTCCAGTTTGCAGAAGAACAGGGTTACAGCTGCAGTATTTTCTTGAGTGCACAAGTACACAGAGGAATCCCACAGGCATGAGAGCCAAAGAGACATGAGCCAATTTAAGAGGTGCACACTAGGCTGGAATATTCCAATTATGTCAGAGTTACAGCATGTCGAAAAGGTTCAGGTGATTATAGTCATGTTTTTACTCCATTCTGTGTGTTCTTGATGTTTCCTTTTCTAAAACTCCTTAACTACAGGGAGGTCGACCAGAGGAAGGGATACAAATGATTACATACTTGGAGAAAATGGTGAAGTAAGACAAACGCATACAAAATTTAGCTGGAGGAATGCCTGGGTGGCTCAGTTGGTTAAACCTCTGCCTTCAGCTCAGGTCATGATCTCAGGGTCCTGGGATCGAGCCCCGCATTGGGCTCCTTGCTCAGCGGGGAGTCTGCCTCTCCCTCTGCCTGCAGCTCACCCTGCTTGTGATCTTTCTTTCTCTCTCTGACAAATAAATAAAATCATTTAAAAAAAGAAAAATTAGCTGGAAATTCAAACTGGTTTATTTTATTTTGTATTTAAATTCAATTAATCAACATATACTGTATTTTTTAGTTTCAGAGGTAGAGTTCAGTGATTCATCAGTTGCATATAACACGCAGTGCTCATTCCATCACGTGCCCTCCTTCATGCCCATCACCCAGTTACCCCATCCCTCCACTCCTCTCTCCTCTAGCAACCCTTAGTTTGTTTTCTATAGTTAAGAGTCTCTCATGGTTTGTCTCCCTCTTTGATTTCATCTTATTTTATTTTTCCTTCCCTTGCCCTGTGATCCTCTGTTTTGTTTCTTAAATGCCACATATCAGTGAGATTATATAATTGTCTTTCTCTGACTGAGTTATTTTGCTTAGCATAATACCCTCTAGTTCCATCCATGTCATTGCAAATGGTAAGATTTCATTCTTTTTGAAACAAGTATTTTTTCGCTGTGTGAATATATGTATTTATATTTATATTATTTATATATATACCACATCTTCTTTATCCTTTCATCTATCGATGGACATCTGGGCTCTTTCCACAGTTTGGCTATTGTGGACATTGCTGCTATAAACATCAGGGTGCACGTGCCCCTTCTGATCACTACATTTGTATCTTTGGGGTAAATACCCAGTAGTGCAATTGCTAGGTTGTAAGGTAGCTCTATTTTCAACTTTTTGAGGAACCTCCATACTGTTTTCCAGAGTTGGCTGGCTACACCAGCTTGCAGTCCCACCAACAGTGTAGGAGGGTTCCCATTTCTCCGTATCCCCACCAACATCTGTTGTTTCCTAACTTGTTAATTTTAGCCATTCTGACTGGGATGAGGTGGTATCTCATTGTGGTTTTGATTTGTATTTCCTGATGGCAAGGGAAGTAGAGCATTTTTTCATGTGTCTGTTGGCCATTTGAATGTCTTCTTTGGAAAAATGTCTGTTCATGTCTTCTGCCCATTTCCTGACTGGAATATTTGTTCTTTGGGTGTTGAGTTTGATAAGTTATTTATAGATTTTGGATACTAGCCCTTTATCTCACAAGACATTTGCAAATATCTTCTCCTCATTCTGTCGGTTGTCTTTTGGTTTTGTCGACTGTTTCCTTTGCTGTGCAAAAGTTTTTTTTATCTTGATGAAGTCCCAATACTTCATTTTTGCCTTTGTTTCCCTTGCCTTTGGAGATGTGTCTAGCAAGAAATTGCCACAGCCAAGGCTGAAGAGGTTGCTGCCTGTGTTCTTCTCTAGGATTTTGATGGATTCCTGTCTCACATTTAGGTCTTTCATCCATTTTGAGTTTATTTTTGTGTGTGGTGTAAGGAAATGGTCCAGTTTCATTCTTCTGCATGTGGCTGTCCAACTTTCCCAACACCATTTGTTGAAGAGACTGTCTTTTTTCCATTGGACATTCTTTCCTGCTTTGTCGAAGGTTAGTTGACCATAGAGTTGAGGGTCCATTTCTGGGCTCTCTATTCTGTTCCATTGATCTGTGTGTCTGTTTTCGTGCCAGTACCGTACTGTCTTGATGGTTACAGCTTCGTAATAGAACTTGAAGTCCAGAATTGTGATGCCACCAGCTTTGGTTTTCTTTTTCAGCATTTCTCTGGCTATTCAGGGTCTTTTCTGGTTCCATACGAATTTTAGGATTATTTGTCCCATTTCTTTGAAAAAAGTTGATGGTATTTTGGTAGGGATTGTATTGAATGTGTAGAATGCTCTGGGTAGCATTGACATCTTCACAATATTTGTTCTTCCAATCCATGAGCATGGAATTTTTCCATTTCTTTGTGTCTTCCCCAATCTCTTTAAGAGTGTTCTATAAGTTTTGGAGTACAGATCCTACTCAAACTGATTTATAAATGCAAATGTGGGACCCATATGTTGGATGAGGTTTCAACAAAGGAGCTGGGGGAGGGGGCGGGGCATTGTGTGGGTGGAAGTTTGATGTAGAGGAGGGGGATGGAGTCACTACACTTGTCACACTGACTGGGTGGGCCTGTTTGACATTCTCCTCTTGGTTTAAAGCTCTCATGCAAGGCTCCATTCTCCAAATAGTGTGAGCTGATTACCTATGGCAGACTGGCCACCTAAGCGAGCCCTTTAAATTGCAGAGGACCACGAAATGTTTATGAAGTGAATGTTTCATTACAAACCACTGGTGGTAGATTTGTTAGCAAATAATGTTAGGGCATTTTCGTTATTTTAAAAATTATTTTAAAAATTATTAAGTTATATTACTATGTGTCATTATTGAAATAAATTCAAGAATACTAAAATTCTGTACTTAATAATACTGTATTGTATGTCTGAAATTTGGAAATTTGAAACTTTTAAGGAGTTGTTTTTCTTTTTTAGTAGGTTCCATGCCAGGTGCCCAGCGTGGAACCCAGCAGGGGGCTTGAACTCATGATCCTGAGATCAAAACCTGAGCTGAGATTAAGAGTTAGAAGATCATCTGACTGAGCCACCCACGTGCCCCAAGGAGTGTTTTCTTGAATGCGTTGTAATGAAAGATAATACCAAGTGCCTATTGCAATAGCGCAAGGAAGTGACTCAGGTTACAGAGATAATCCAAACAGCCAGGATTTACTGTTTCCCTACATTATTCCCAGCGCCTAGCCCAGTGCCAAGCGCACAGGGATCACTCACTGTAGGGACACAGACAAGCAGACACTTCTGAGTAAAAGAAATTTATACAGCTAACGAGAGTTTGTTTTTTTAGGAAATGTGAGCCTTCTAATTAAGATTTGAATAAAAACTCAGATTTTTAAAAATTATCCTTAATAATCTAGCAGTTTGAAAATAGATCCTACTGTCATTGTAAAATTTCAATGCTTTCAAAACTTATTTTAAAATATAATTTTTTCCCTTCAGAGCAATGAAAATCGCCTTTACCAAGGCAGACTTCCACACCTCGGTGTGAGGTGGGAATGAACAGGACAAGTCTATGCTCAATACTCATCCTGAATCCATTCCCTAAATTAGTCCTTTCTTAAAAATACTGTTCCTGAAAATAAATACCAGCACGCGGCACGGCTCGTTCTAGACCTTCTCACCAGGAACACCAGAATTGTGAAAATCACTGTCTATGACTTTCATGTACCTCCGAGTAGATAAAACGGGAACCAGCAGGAGAGTCGCTGAGTTACCGCAAACGCTCGCTTGCAAGCGCCCGTCCACAGCAGAGCGGCAAGCCAACACTCAGTGCGCGTTCCTGCAACACACCTGGGGAGCAACGAGGAACCGATTTCTGGATGCACATTTTCCAGCTTCCGTAAGAAATCTAGTTGCAGAGACCATGCTGCAATTTTTCATTTAGTGAATACTCTTAGCATCATGGTGAAAAATAACATTGCTCAGGATGATCCGAATGGCTGGAAATATACCCCTTACATGTACCCCATCCCCAAAGCTCTGGTTCTCACTTGTGAACCAACCACCCAGACTCCTTGGAAAGGCTGTGAGTGTGCTATCATTTGGAGAACTACAATTTTTTTTGAGGAGCCACACACTTGCAATGCCAAATAAGACAGAGCAGTGATCTCTGTGCCACAGGTCAAAACACGACCCACGAGAGTGTCCAACCTCCACGCATGACCTATGAGAGTGTTCTAACTTCCAGGCATGACCCACAAGTGTCCTGACGTCCAGGCATGACCCACAAGACTGTCCTAACCGCCAAGCATGACCCACGACAGTGTCCTAACCTCCACACGCAACCCACGAGAGTCCTAACCTCCAAGCATGACCCACGAGACTGTCCTAACCTCCAAGCACGACCCACGAGTGTGTCCTAACCTCCATGCATGACCCTCAAGAGTGTCCTAAGTTCCAAACATAACCCACGAGAGTATCTAAGCCTGCACAGTAACTGTCTGCCAGGGTTGTGAACAGAAGCTTCAGAAAGGCAAGGGTCAAATGGTCCTTCAAAGCTCCCAACATCAGACACAGTGAAAGTCAAGTCTGTGGCCAGAACGAACTGTGTGCAACACAAGTTAGTAAGATAACCATTGATTTTTAAGCTCCTGGAGCCTGGAGGGGCATCCAGTTGTGATTGCTCCCAGTTGATGAAAATGCATGGATTTTTTCATTTAAAAAATAACAAAAACACGGCATTGAAAATGTCTTCAATGGGCGCCTGGGTGGCTCAGTCAGTTAAGCGGCTGCCTTCGGCTCAGGTCATGATCCCAGGGTGCTGGGATCGAGCCCCGCGTCGGGCTCCCTGCTCGGCGGGGAGCCTGCTTCTCCCTCTCCCACTGCCTGCCTCTCTGCCTGCTTGTTCTCTCTCTATCTCTCTGTCAAATAAATAAATAAATAAAATCTTTAAAAAAAAAAAAAAGAAAAGAAAATGTCTTCAAGACAAAAGTCACAAATCCTTGGAAGAACTTATAGTATCAAGTAAATGTATGATACTCAGTGAGCTGAATGCAGGTTTGGAACAAAAGTCTGACTCAACACAATAAATGAGAGCATTACTCTTCCCCCAAAGAATAGGATGTTGATTGTGGCACCATTTGGTGACAATCATGTATGCCCTATGACTTCTAAAATGATATAAAATCAATGACTATTTTAGAAGTCTAGAAGAACTGTTTATTATAACCAGTAAAAATGACTCCTTTGAATTAACAAATGTATACTGTATACATATATACACATATGTACTTACAGCCTCTAAAAATGAGCAGAATAAAGATGTTATACAACCTAAGTGCCTAAGACAGAAAACTACTCACAATCACCATCCACCAGGGATACGCTGGGACCTGAAAACTGTGAACGAGGTTGCATCTACCCACGGGTATCAGAGGAGAAAACTCAGGACCAAGAGGGACAGACGGTGCATCGGGGGCAAAGGGCCTGCATCACTGCACCCACCAAAGGTCTGGAGGCATCCGTGGGGCCAGCCGGCGCCCGAGGGAGGAGGGCAGGGCCAGCAAGGTGGTGCCACCAGGCCAGGGCCCCGGCCGCCCGCCAAGGGAAGGAGTCAGGCTCTTGTGAGAGGTGAAGGGCTGCAGGGGAAGGTCTTGAACTCACCCCAACTCACGCTCACTCAGCACGCAGTGCTCACCATGCAGATCCCAGATTGCAGGATCGAAGCCCTGTTTCTAGCACCAGGGCGTATAAACACCGCGATGAGGGTGGCAATAACCAACCCTCGAGCAGCGTTTAACTCTTGGCAAAGCTCCTCGAACCATCTGTTAGTTCCTGTGATCCTCGCAACCGTCCAACAGAGAGGTGTCTCTGCTGCATTTTGCAGAGTGACGCTCTGTGTGCAGCAAACAGAAACGGAACCACCTCGCACACAGGCCAACATCCACACGAACCCACCCGAAGAGAGGCCTCGCCTCTTCCTCTCCAGCCGTGGTGCAGAATTAAGCATGACCCCGTGTTAGTGTTGGAATGAAGCAAGAGTGGAACCAGACCCAGGGTGTGTGCTCAGCAAATTGGAATTTTGTGTTATGAACCAAATGTAGAGGCTTCTGACTTGGTTTGAAATCATTGTTCTCAGAAACAGCTAAAAATATCTGACAGTATTCAGAGAAAGAACAAAACTAAACAAAAAACTAAGCAAAAAATCCATAAATTCTAAGGTCCTTCCTTGTAGACGTTTTCTTCTTAGATAATTGCATTTTAGGTGCTAATGACCTTCTCAGACAGAAAGCAGGGCTTTTTCTGGGTGGAAACAAGGGTTAATCTAAGGACCAGGGTCGGCCCCTGGTGAGTTTGGCACTGGGGTTCCCTGCTCACTAATGGAAGGCCATCCACCGCGGAGGCCTTGGCCACTTGGAAAGGGCCGCCCCTTCCTAATCCAATGTTGGGCAACCTCGTGTCAGCCCCCCCCGCCACAGTGAGGGCAGTGGGGACGAGGATTCCCACTTGGGCAATGTGATCTGATAAACGGGTCAGGGTGCGCCACGGGCAGGTTAGCCGCAGGGCTCCAGAGAGCCCTGCCCTTCCTCCGGTGGTCCGACCCTCTGTCGTCCGCCTTCCTACTGCATGTTCTTCTCAGAGGAGCCTTCTGACTCAAGCCTCTGATCCCTGTAGCTCTCCAGGAACACGAGCCCTACCAGCTTGTCTCCCCCACGAAAGGGTGTCCAGTCTGCCATTCCCATGTTCAAAGGCCCTTGACGGCTTGGTTGCCTGTACTTATCCCCAGGCGCCCTGCCCAGCTGCCATGGAAATGCAAACGCAGACTGGTTCCTAACGGGTCAGTACCCGGCGAGGAGGAGCTACACACCAACCACAGGCGTCCTGGGAAATCACTGCATTGCACAAACTGAGATTCAGACCCAATCCTGCCACTCATTTCCACTCTGTGAATGAGCATGTTACCTTATCTCTGTGAACATCCATTTCCTTCACCGTAACATGTGAACAGTAGAACTTATTGCATAGATTTATTGTGCTATCAAATAATCAGTGCAAAGAATCTTGAACAATAATTATCTTGGGTGTTTGTGACGGTTAATTTTATGTGTCTACCCAACTGGGCCACCTGATGCCCAGATATTTGGTTAAACATTATCTGGGCATGTCTGGGTAGGATTAATGCTCTCATTGGTAGACCGAGTAAAGCAGACGGCCCTCTCATGTGGCTGCACCTCCTCCAATCCACGGAGGGCCTGCGGAGAACCAGAAGGCTAAGTAAGAGATTTCTCTCTGCCTGAATGTCTTTGAGCTGGGACAAGGGACTCCGCCTGGATCCCACACCATGCTCTCCTGACTCTCAGGCCTTTGGACTCAGACTGGAACTGTTACTGGCTCTCCTGAGTCTGGACTTCTCAGCCTCCATGATCATGTGGGCCAACTCCTGATGATAAATCTCTTCATGTACACATATAGCTCTGTTTCTCGTGAGAACCCTGGACAATACTGTGTTTCCAGTGATACGGTGTTCAGTAAATGTGGGTTCTGTGGGCCACGAAGGAATGACCTACAGTGTAGAAATTTGACTTCTTTGAATTGCCTTTGAGGGAGTAAAGGAGATACTTCGGGTAAAGGAACTTTAAAATGAGAACATTCAAATCACACCACAGAGCATTGCGCCCTGGAACCTCTGTCTTTCCCTGAAGACACCTACGAACTCTCCTGAAACTTCGTAGACTTTCAGATTTCACCTGCCCACAGGGGACGCCCAGCAAACATCCTGACCCAGCCTTGAGTTACTGTTTGGTGTCCCCCCCATTTCAGCCCGAGGAACTCTCTTTACTATTTCTTGTAGGACAGTTCCATTGGCAACGAACTATCTCAGTTTTTGTTTATCTGAGAATGTCTTAATTTCCACTTCATTTTTAAAGGATAGTATCGCCAGATACAGAGCTCTTGGTTGGCAGTATTTTTAAAATGTCAACACTTTGAATACGGCATCACACTGCCTCCTGACTTTGTTGGTTTTGATGAGAAACTAGCTCCAAACCATACTGAGGATCAGGGGTGTCAGGTAAGTTCCATCTCTCTTGCTGCTTTAAGAGTATCTCTCTGTTTTGACTTTCAACAGTTTGATTCTGAAAAACTTGACTCTGACCATTTTTGGCAGGTGTTGCATTGCTTTTAAGGAGGGGTGGATTTTTGGAGGTCCTGACTCTGCCATTTTCGGTGAGGTCACACACGACATCTGGATGAGATACTGTGGTACACACCCCCTCATTAAGTTAGACTTCAGAGGGTGGGGAGGCATGCTTATGTAGTAGCATTTTCTCTTCTCACAGTTAGTTCCCAAACACACTCAAATCATTTTACAAAATAGTGTAAACAATGAGAAGTTTAAGCTGACTACTGTAAGTCTATACAGTGAGAACTTTAAAACGTAATAATGTACTCCTCGGGGGAGATGTAACCATAGAAAAAGATAACGGCCTGCACAAGATTATCAGTGGATATATCTCTGGCCTGGACTTCAAAAGTAGAATTATAATCTTAGAGCTGGAAGTAATTTAGCAGGCCTGGGCTCTGGCCTCTTTGCAGGAACAATGTCCTGGACTCACAGGTTCCCGGAGGAGAGAACTCACCTCCCTCAGTGCCCTGGGGAAACCCTGGTGTCATGGTTACTAATGGGTTAGGGGTGAAGAGAAGAGAATTAGTGAACTGCATCCATCCAAAATCTACCATTTACATAAAAGAGATCGTAGATGTCAAGGGTGGGAGGTATAGGCAGAGATTCCCGTCTTTCTTGTCTCATCAACACATCCAAGAGGGTCTTGGATGAGCATAGTGATGGTTCTGAATTCACCCGGATGCTGTGCTGGGCTGCAAACATGCGGATGCAGGACAAATGAGCAGGCAAATTACGTTAAGGAGGGGAATGCAGAACCATGGTAGGTCAGCCCTGACCATCAAGGAGGATGTTATAGACTGAATTTTGTGCCCCTCTGCAAATTAATTTGTTGAAATCTAATCCCCAATGTGATGGTGTTAGCAGGTGGGGCATTGGGAGGTGATTGGGTCATGAGGGTGGAGCCCCATATACAAGAGGATTAGCATCCTTATACAAGAGACTCCAGAGAGCTCCCGTGCCCCTTCTGCCATGTGAGGACGCAGCAGGAAGACAGCAGGCTGTGAGCCAGGAAATGGGTCCTCGGCAGACACCAAACCCACCAGTGACTTGGTCTTGGACTTCCATCCTCCAGAACTATAAGAAATGAACTTCTTCTGTTCAAGCAGCCATCGAGTCAGTGGTATTTTATTAGAGCAGCCCTAATGGCCTAAGACAGAGAATAACTGACCCCAAGAGCCGTCTAAGTCCTGGCAGACAGAGCTGATACTGCTGAGTGGGGTGAAGGGTTGCGATGCCAAAACAAGGGAACAGAGAAGATGCCCTGCTGGGACGCGAGCTCACTGGCGGACCACCTGATATGCTCCTGCAACTCCCGTGTCTCATGGGCAAGCGTACCCAGGGTGCAGGATACCATTAGCACTGGAAGTTTTCCCGTTTTTAAAAGATATTCTACTGTGTCACAAAGTAATGCCTACACCTGGGGAGAATGGGAATTGGGACATCCATTTTAAAATGATTTTTATTGAGGACAATTTTCTCTTAATTCCCCAAGACTATTAACTTCTACAATATTTTTCACTTAAAGGAAGCATAAACGACCCACTAACGTTATTGATACCATGTATCATAATTACAGTAATTTTTGTGTTTGTTTTTAAAATTATCTTGACCATGGACACAATTCCTAAGAATAAAGCTCTTTCTCTTGTATTGTACAGAAAATCATATCAAATTTGTGTATGTAACCCAAAGGAAAATGTGGAGTGTCCTTTTACTAAATAAAATAATAAACATTTGTCAAGTAGAAAGGAAAATTAAGGTACTGTGCAACCCTCTATAACACCGCAGATTTGGCCATAAGGACTTAGTACAGAGCAAACAATATTAAAAAGCATTATTGGACTCAGGATAGATTTCACTTCTTTGTCCCTCAAAATTATAATCATGACAACAAAGTGTAAAGGAAACATGACAGAAAGGGGAGACTAAACTGGACAAATCTGGGGACCAAGCTCAGACATTTAAAAGTCCCTGACCATGGCCAAGACCCTCATTTAAGGAGTACAAACAAATTTCATAATTTGATGTAGGGAGCTCTGAAGTTTCTCCAGTGATCAAGTTAAGTCTGAAAGAACATTGTCAGTAAACTGAACAAATTACATCTCACTCTGTGGATTGCTAATGCATGGAATGCATATAAATTGTGCTGGGATTAATAAAATATAAATCATTTAAATGTGTAACTGATTCACTGTAGCATTTTTTCATTTCATATTTTGTGTATTTATGATGTAAGCTGTAAGGTTTAATGTAAATATTACTTACCAAGTTGAGGAAGTTCCCCTCTGTTCTTAGTTTGCTGAGAATTTTTAATTATAAATGAGTGCTAGATTTTGTCAAATGCTTCTTCTATGTCAGTTACAATCCTATGATATTTTTTTACTAGCCTGCTAATATGGTAGATTACATTGAATGATTTTTGAATGCTGATCCAGTCTTGCATTTCTGGAATAAACCCCACTTGGTCATGGTGTATAATTCTTTTGAAACATTGCAGGATATTATTTGCCAATATTTAATTGAGGATTTCATGTCTATGTTCATAAGAAATATTAGCTTGTAATTTGTTCTCTTTTTTTTTTTCATTTTGCCTTTTCTCTATCAATATATATTAAAAGCACAATTACTCTCATAATAAAAGTCTGGTAGTTGTTTATGTTTCACAAATAATCCTTACACTCCAAAAGGTTGGAAATCATCTGGCTAAGAAAGTATGAATATCCCTTTCACTTTTGTGGAATCATAATTCAATTTGTGAAGAATACTCAGGCATTAGAGAGTAATGAGAACACCCATGCTGGTGAAAATACCGGCATCCATAGTTTTAAAAAGCAAGTGGGCATCCAAAGGGGGAAAAAAGTTAGTTATCTAAATGGGGAAAATCAGTTTACCTTCCCACTTCTTCTCAATAATATCAAAATTCTGACCTGGGCCTAAAGATACATATGAAAATGAAGTGCAATGAAATAAGTTCTTATTTGACTTTTTTTCCAGGTATGAAGACAACAAATGAATCTTCTACAACATGTAATAACTCAGGAATACAGCACCTTTGAGAACTTCTGAGGAACAAAATATTACTTGATAAGATGAATCCAAATAAAGAGCTCATAAGAGGATTTAAAAAAAAAAACCCTCCTGGTAAACAATATATCAACTGAAATAAAGAATTAATATTTAAAAAAATAATTTTCTATGAAAAAGAAAATTAGATACCATCTAAATCTAAATGTATTTATAGTTACAAACTTGGTTCCAATTCCCATTAATCTTACATAATGTTTGTAAGATCACTTACAGTGATCAACTATTTAAAATTTAACAATCCTTCCTATTTCACTTCATTTTATATTTTGCCAATTAAATTCAAGCAATTTTAAAGTTAATAATTTTATTTATAATAGAATGCATATTATGATATAATTTTTCTGAAATTCCTTCTCCATCCTCCATCCCTTCCTTTCATCCTCTGTTATTAAGTATACTCATTGAGGGGATATCTACAAGATGTTAATGATGGCTCTTTCCTCTTTATAATTTCTGGTAGTAATCTTATGTCATTTTCACAAACACAATAGACACGTATTCTTTTTAGAGAAAGGGAAAGAGAAGAAGAGGAAGAAGGAGAGGCCGAAGGAGGAGGCGGGGAAGGGGGAAGAAAACTTTCACCAACATAGTTGTCAGTTTTCCACCAACATGATTCCTCCATGTTTTCCACAATGGCTCCCCATGAGAGGGAAACTAATATAATTCAACAACTTTGTATCGCATTCCTATTCTTAGGGAAATGCCTGACAAAATGGGGCAATTACGCTGTTCGAAAATAACATACTCGTAAGTACGAATACTTTGAGGAACAAATTTTATTTTCAATTCAAGAAATTGGTTCAAATCACAGATTCCACCTAGACTTCATGCAGAACACAAAGTGATTTGGGATGACTACATCTGGTACTAAGTGGATTAATACAAGCTCAGTTTTTGTTGTTTGGCTTTGTAAGGTTATTGGTATTCATGCTAAACTTATACGTTATAGTCATGCTAGATTTATAGACAATAAGACAAATTTTAAAGAAACAAACTTCAGAGAGTATTTGTAACAGCATCTGGTGTAAGAAGATCCATGTTCATCATTATGTATACAGCAGTGTGTAAGCAATCACATTAGTAAAATAAAAAATCAATATATACAGATTTTCTTCCTTATCCACACCACTATGTTATCAGGAGATAATTAACTGAAAAACTTTAAAGACAGAGAAGTAACATTTATCTCTTAGAGATAATAATGTAGTTAAAAATCAGCAGCCGCACAAAAAGACATGCATATATTTAATTTAAACATTGAGTTCAAAAATTCACATGTTAACAACTGAAATGCTATATTCACCCCTCTCTATCGGGGGAGAGGGGACAAAATTAATATACAGGTGTTCTTTTACATCAAGCTATTTTTTGGAAGGGAAAAATATGATAATCTCTGAAATCCCTACATGTAAGGTATCAAACTCCTTCACACTTGGAAAATTTGTAAATTTTTGCAGATAGGCTAATGTAATAGTTGAACAGATATTTTATGAATCTGATCAATGTAAACAATAAAATCTGAATGATTTAGACCCCAATATAAGCAATGTCTTTTTCATAGAACCACAGAAGTTTAGATGTGCAATGGGCCATCTACTCAACTTGAATGGTTCTTAACTCTGGCAGTATGTCATCGGCCTTACAAAGATGCCTGGCCTCCAACTCCAACTCAGTCAAATCAGGAACGAGTTCTGAAAATGTGGTCCCTGGACCTGCAGCATCAACATCTCCAAAAAGCTTGTTAGAAATGCACATCTTGGACTCTACCCCAAATGCACCAAATCAGAAGTTCTGGAGGCAAGGCCCAGTAATCTGTTTTAATAAGCTCTTCAAGAGATCCTGATACTTGGTAAAGCTTGAGAACCAGGTCTGTAAGCTGAGGCCAGAGCATCATGAGTACCTTCTGCAGCACTCCCAGCTCATCCCAATGTGTTTTCGTTTCGAGACTCACAATCATTCATCCCTTTCAAGTCTTCCTTTATATGTGAGAATACCAAAGACAGCCTTTCCAAATGCAGCTGACCAATAGGGTTAAACTAAACCTCCCTGAAGGGCCCCAACGTCTATGACCTTTTGTACAAGGTACAGCTCTCCTCCTCACTCAGACAGATGCAATTTGAGAAACTAGAAGATTTGCCAACAATGTTCAAGGAAATATTGCATTCCTAACCCTGTGTCAAATCTTCAATCTTTATGAAATATATGGCAATAAAACATGACTCTTAGAAAAATCAATGTATGGAAAATAATATTTATGTATTCATTTCAGGTTGTAAATATTCCTAAATTATAATCTGATTTAATATGAAGAGGATTACTAAATTTAATTCTTTATCCATGTTAGCCCTGTTTTGAAAATACCACACACGAGGCATCTGCTCACTCACTCAGTAATGTCTTCCCTGTGAGGTTCCCCACGGGACCCTGAGGCTACGAGGATAAATAAATAGGACACGTGTGCCAGAATATCCTACCCATCTCACCGTGCATCGCCCGACCCTGAGCTGCATCACTGAATTCCACTTCATTAGCTACGTCTACACACCAGCAACAGTCTCTTTAGTGGGAAAATGACATGCTTTCCGTTGTAATCAATAGTTTCTCTTCATCAAAGCTGGACAAAATGTGTCACGACTACATGTTTACAATGATTTTTCTTTATAACAAGATGGGATGGTTTCTGCTTAAAATCAGCATGAACCACTGCCCCTCCCCGCCATGCACTTCTGCTTTCTTGGACTTTGGTCCTTTCTAAAAGGACACTGTTTAACTAGTGATACCCACACGAGCAGGTTAAATGGCAAGACATCCATTTATAATTGGATTCTGATCCTTTCACTTTGGCTGTTCTGTGCCCCAAGGTGCTCAGCTAAATTTCATCTTCAGTTATGGCCAATCAGAAAGAGCTGTAGCCAGCCCAGGGATCACGGAAAGGCCATCCCCCTGCTCAAATCTCTTAGCAGTGTGGATGCAGGGAGGGGCAGAGCAGGGCGGGAAGCCTCATCCTGCACAACCAGACGGAGCGTGCCTGGGAGAGCTGCTGGAGCCAGGTGCCCACCTCCTGACTCCCCGCTCTGTTCTGATGGGAGCTCTGGTGGGTGTGGGGTCACCAGAATCAGCTCCCCAAAGAGGGCCCTCAGGATGAACGTGCCCATGGGCCTGCTCTACTACCTTCCGATTCTCTGAAGAAAGTGGTCACCTGTGACCCTTACAAAAGTAATTTTCTCTTGAGGCTTGTGTTTCTGACATTCCACTGTTAAAGGGAGAAATATGGATAGAGTAACCAGGAAAAAGGCATGAGTCCAGCCAAAAAAACGAAGATATGAAAAGTGTCGGTTATTCAGGGATCCCTCAAGGATGACAAATTTGGAAGACTGCAAATTGCCTTGGATCAGTTGTTTCTAAGTAGCTGTCAGTGAAATGTGAGGTGCAAATCCAGAGGCAGACTGAGGCAGATGTGCTCTGGTGGAACCACACAGGAGCCTGGCGTCCGCTCCCCCGGCCTCGGCTCTCCCTCCTCGGTGCACGGCCCTGAAGATCTACGGAGCCTGAGGTCCCCAGGAGCACGCTCTGCAACCAACACTTAGGTGACACTGCAATTTCTTGAACCTTCAGGGATCCTTTAGGTACTAGCCACGGCCGGTTACATGGTGGAGTCCTCCCATTTCACCTTTGGTACCCCGCTGCATAAGCTCTGTAAGTGGGGGCTTCACGAATTTTCTGTAGGGGCTGACACCCATCCCGTCACCAAAGAATCCCTTACGTCATCTGCCACACCTGCGGTGCTGGTGACAGGTGCGCCTGGCCGCCTAGACACATCCAGTCCCGTGCAAGATGTGCCTTCACTACCTTTCCCGTGCCTGGACGTGTGCCTCACACCGGCTCCGACGCTTACCACACTGTGAAGGGCCCCCACACCATCCATTCCTCACCAGCACCAGCCCCTACGCCATCCCGTTTCCACCCGCCGGATGGCGGGTTACCTTGGCGACCCACAACAAGCTCACCAAAGGGGGAGAAAGAGCTTCATAGATCCACCGTGGTCTTCAGAACAATGACACAGAAATGGTTCAGTTTTAACAATCAATACGCGATCTTTTGAAATAAGGTGCTAGACTGCATGGTGTCCCCTAGGAAACCCATAGTGGCCCCCAAGATTCACCCCAGTTCGTACGTTACCGTTGCCTGAGAGTAAGGAATTTGAATGGCGGATCCCAGTTCCAATCTCTTCCAGCAGCTGGAGATCTGACCTCTCTGATGCTGGAAACTTGGACTTACACAATACACCCAGAGACATCCAGAAATCTGTTCACCAGCAGAAAGGATGAGGCTTCTCACCTCAGTAGTGCATCGAAACCTTTAACCGTAGGACCAATTGTCCATACAATTGTTTAAATATGGGAAACAGCCAACGTTAGAACAGACGGAAGTCCAGCTGAGGTTATTTCCACAATGTAACAAGACCTAAGAGCTCACTCCCCGCCTGCCCGGATGACCCCTCCCAGTGCAGCTGCATCCAGGACAGAACCCGAGCTCTCAGATGCACGTGAACACGGGCTGGAGGATGGGTGCACTGAGCACGCGCTCAGGAGCAAGCGGCGAGTAGCGTCCAGCACAGCAGGGAAGCAAAGGCCCAGGGCCTGCTGATGTTTCTAAAGGTCTTGCCCAAATCAAGTAGATGTGCCCAGCTCTGGATCCCAGAAGGGCAGCCAAAGTTACAAAGGTGAGACTGAGTGAATCTGCCATGCTAAGAAAAGTAAGCAAACAAAACATCCTGAGTGATGCATTTCAATATAGAGCACACTGTCCTTAGACACAGCCCACGTCAAAGAGGTTATCAGCGTGTTACATTGTTCATCAGGCTCAAGTTTTCCACTTCTAAAAGAGAAAAATCAAGATACTTTATAAATTAAAATCAGATATAATCGCATTCTGTAATTTTTTCTTTCCAAGACAATAGGTAACCATCAGCGTTTTAGGCCACCTCCTCTTGCTTTATATGGCTTTTTGATGTAAACAAGTCATTAACATCCACTTGACAAATAACCTAAATGCACAACATTTTTTAATGGCCAAGAAGAACATGATTGACTTATCTAGAAAGCCACTCACAAATTTAAAACCTGGGAGACATCTGCAGTCAGTGTAGATCAAATTTACACGTTTTAGATGACAAGTTTCCAGAGGAAGAAGCCACATTGATATAATTACCCAAATTACATGACTGTTTCGTTTATATACATGTGTTTAATAAGTCCCTTTAAGCATGAATATGGTGAAGCCATCCATTATTGTATTTAGCGGCTTCAGCACAAGCGTTTTGGGACTCACAAGCATCTGGGCATCTGGGAAAGGAAATGGATGCCCAGCCAGGTTCCTCTCTCCTGCTCACAAGAAGCCTGACCGCGGCTTTCAGCTAACACGCGGGAACTGTGAGCCGCACTGTCTCCGCGCGTCCCAAGGCGCTGGGTCAGACCCCAAGTGACAATTGACTCACAAGCAGCTTGTAGTCCGAGTGGCTCGTGCAGCCCGGCAACCACTTCCCTTCTTCACCGTCGCTCAGCATAATGGGGTCGAAGGAGGGACTCCACTATAGTAAATATCACAGTGACAAACTCGGGATGCACGCAAGTATCGAGAAAAGCACAAGACGGCGTGGATGGAGGAAGAGGAGATGACCGTATGACTCCCAATGTGTGCATAGAACAATTGTATTAAAAGCAAAAATATGTACCTAAAATATCCAGAGAATGACCTCTGAGCACGCACATGGTCAGAGCAGTGGAGAGTATCTCCTGAAGAGATCTGCTGGGGATGCAGGATGGGAAAGACTTTCCAACCACGTCTCTCTTCTCCTCAGTAGGAGACTGAAATTGGGGCGCAGACGTAAGAAGCCGTCAGCATATTTAATATGCCAGAGCCAGTCTCTAAATGTGAAAGCAAATGTCCAGAAAAATAACAGTCACCTTGGGATACTGAGGCAGCCAAATCTAAGGCGGAAAACATCAATTTTTGAAGTTCACCAAAAACCTGGTTTTCAAGCAGCCCGACTTCAAAGGCAAATACAGTATTTCTCCTTTAGTCTGGCTGTGGCAAGAAAAAGCGTGTCCTTGGGAGGTCTTCTTTATTTCGTGAAGGAAGCAAAGGTGCTTCTGAATTGGTCACATCAATTACGTATTAGAAAAACAACCCCCTAGGAAGCAGACACTCCGACACTTCTCTGGGCAACTGGAGTCTGTTCCCATCAGATCTTCTCAGGATGCATGCTATCGTCAGCATCAAAATCTGTTATACAAGCGACCACCTGTGCTCTGAAGATGAGGAATGACGATGGGCAGGAAAAATGTCTGCTCTAACTACGAAACAAAGTGATTTGCATCCACACTCAGCAAATTTGAGGTTTCGCGGTCCCTCTAGCTTCTGTCCTGCCAACAACAAATGGCAAGGACCAAGAGAAGCAATGTGGGTCAGTAAGCGCGTCCCGTTGCAGCACATCTTCCACTCTCTACTGACAGAACAGCAGCATTAGGTACTGCATTGTTTTAATACTCCCGTGTGTGTGTGCAGGAATTGGGAGAGGAAAACCGAGGAGCAGCCGCAGTGCAGGAAGCCTTTGTCAACCATGCAAATCCAAAGGCAGCCAGGAGGCTCGTCTCCATATAGCTGTGTGTGTTAACGGGTGTTTGCAACGGCAGCTTCAAGCTCCACAAAGCACGTGAGGTATCATCGTCAGGATGCAATGTTTCTGCTGCTATATTTAATAAAGTGCAAAAAATATTCCATGCAAAGGACCTACGCTATTCTTTAAAGTACTCACATACACATACACACTTCTTTCCCCACCCCCGAACATGAAAGCTCATGATTTCCCAACCTTTCAAAGAATTTTCTCCTCTTCTGGCTAGAGAATCAGTTGTACCATTGTAAGCGTAAATACTGTTTGTTGGAGGAATATAATTAGTGACAATCAATCCATAACCTAGAGTATTTAACATGCAAAGACTTGTATTGAGTTTATCTAAAATTCGATATTTCATATGGAATCTTGATTTGACACAGGTGTACATTATGCTAAATCCTTTTTTAAAAAAGTCTTGTTGTTTTAGTATTCTCCTAAAATATATCAAAGTCCCATAGTCTGAAAACTAGTCTTCTATGGTAGGATAATTTAATCTTTTCACCCCATTTTTTTCACTGTAAACATGAATAACTATGAAATTGTCATGAAAACTACATTTGAAATTCAGCTTGTGATCATTTTAACTTCAATTTAACATTTTCAGACAAAGCAATATTTGGGATAAATGTGCATTTAACATTACTACAAATTTAATGAAAAAAGCATTTGTTTGCGCAACCTACATCCCTGGGTATACCCGTTCAGAAGATTCCTTTTCCTCAAACGTTATCTGAATCAAACATCGAGTGTGCTTTCTGCACGTGGCATACCCATTGCTGCATGTGGCTTACTGAATTCTGACTTCTCTCTGGCCCCAGAGAAATTATTATCTACACAGCGTCCTCACTGACTTATTTTTTAACTCTCTTTGGCTCCGTTCCATTCGAGGTTCGAAGCATAGCTACTACCCCAGGCAAGTAGATTTATAAAACTCTAACAACCAGGTTCCTTTTCAGATCTCACCTAGAGCTTCCAATCTTAGAATAGTTGCATTTGGCATTTTTCCCTGTTTGTTTTTTTTTTTTTTTTTTAGTTAACTCTACAAAGCATACATTACAGGATATTTTAAGGGCAGCACCCAAGGCTGCCACCCCGAGTCACCAGGGCACCACTGTACCTGTCTCTGGGGATAGTTAATAGACCTCATGATCACACATGGGTGCAGCTCATCCCCAGAAACCCTGTTCCTTATTTACAGGTGGGAGCAAGCGTGGGCTGTGCAAATACACTTGGCAAAGTCTTACTTCCATTTAACAGATGTATCTCTATACAAACGGCCACAAAAATTAAATTCAGGTAAAACTTTCATCATGTGTCCGTGATCATATTTTAAAACACATAGCTTACAGCATTACTTATTTTCTTAAAATTGAAGAATTAACACATACATTTTTTTCTAAGTAAATTTGCTTCAAAATGTAGATTGCCATGCAATCCTGACCATATTTATCGGTCCTGATTTCTTTATTCTGTGAAGACTTGAACATATCTATGGAACTTTATTAAACTTTCATTTCTGTAGAGGCATAAAACTCGTTGGCATTTTCTTTTGTTTTGGAAATAAAATTTAGAAATAATCTTTCCTAGAGATTTCCTAAATGGACCAAAGCACTTCTTTTTTAAACCAAGTGGAATTTAATTAAAATGACATGAATTGTTGGGAACGTAAGAAGTTGCAGCCTTGCTGAGCCCCGCCCTGTGGTTTTGCGTCTGGCCCACGCATGCGGAAACTCCACAAGCGTGTGCTAACACCCCTCTCACACGTGAGTGCAGTTGGTGGACGGCGGGGTGTCTACTCGACTTCTGTTCTCTTTAGTATCATTAGGAGGCAATGCATTGCGAATGTGGCACTTGAACACTTGCTTATAGGCCTTCCTAAAATTCTCAGAGAGAAAAGCGTATATGATGGGGTTCACCGAGGAATTACTGTACGCCAGGCAGTGGGCGGCGATTCTGAAGAGGAAGGAGGCGGGGGTCAGCGGGAAATCCCCAAACCCAGCCCAGAGATTGATGATGTGGTGCGGCAGCCAGGATATCCCAAAAACCACAACCACCACCAGAAGCGTCTGCGCGGTCTAGAGGAAGAGGAAAACAAAGGAAACGTCAATTAGAACAGGAGAATAATCCGGAGCTTGGGACACGCTCTAAGATCGCTTTATGTATATTGCGATGGAATCAGATACTGAATCCGCTTTAAGTGTTGGCCACGACTTCATATCACAGTTTTGTTCCAAACTTGTCCGGGACGTGGAATAACTTCATCACGTATGTGAGACGCATGTGGATTACGGGAAGCGTATTCTGGATCGTGGGAATACAAATGTGCAGAGACTAAACACTGTGACTTTAAAACCACAAAGCTCTGAGCAGGGCACACGCTGAGACAGTGTCCCCTGAGATGCAGCTCAGGTGAGCGCTCGAAACCTCTCCGAACGGTGCCTCGACGACCGTGTATGTCTTTATTTCTCCTCGTTGATCTCTGCCAAGTGAAAGACCCCAACACACTGATGCATTCCAGAGAGACATCTCAGATTCTGTCGGGGGGCCAACTAGCCCCATTGTTCGGCTTGCATGTAACCCTTCCCTCGCTGCCCCTAAATCGAAAAGAGCTGAAGGCAAAGGCAGGACCCACGTGTTTCCACTGAGATTTGTGCCAAGCAGGGGATGGAAGAAAGCCGTACCTGATTAAGGACCTCAGCACAAGACGAGCCTTCCCTCCAGCTCCCTGTCTGCAGCATGCTTTGTGTGCTTGCCCGTCACCTCCTCAGTGGGCTGGGCTTGAGCCTGAGGACCACCTTTCCTGTGTTTCATGGCAGCCCGTTGGGTACATGTTTGAAAAGCAACAACTAGATAGTAATGCTTGGATTGGGTGGAAACTACCTATGGCTTCAAACAAAAGATGGTGAGCTCTTAATATTTTTTAAACTAAAATACAACACAATCAGCTGGCTCCTTCCTTAAAAGGTGGCTCAGGAACCAAGCAGGGTCCTGACTGCTGATGGCCTCAGCGGCACTGGGGCAGTGGTGGACGACCGGGAATGTCCTGACTGCTGGCCGTGTGCGGGAAGCAGACCCCATCAGGATCTCGGGTCTGGGATGAGAACGCTGAGATTTAGAAAGGTCAAGACAGGTGCCTGGTGTTCCAGAGCCGAATGCTAAGTTAGAGTGGGAAGCCCGGTAATGTGATCCCAAACCCATGTTCTGAATGCTCAGACACAGGGAAAGAATAGCTTGCAAAATCTGCCTAGTCACCATCAACCCCATCTCCCACTCTGCGCCCCTCCCCGAGCTCCGGGGAAACCAGAGCATCAGGGCACTAGGGCGGACAATCAAAGCCTCAGAAGACAGCGGTCACCTGGACCTCCAACGGAACCATGCACGGAAATGTCCCCAGCCCCCTGTGCTCGACTGCTCCAGCTCCCAGGTCACCACCGTCAGGGAAGGGGATCTGGAGGAGATGAGAGATGCAGGCTCGGAGCCCCTTGCCTGAAGGTTGGAATCTTCTCTCTCAGACTGAGCCCTGGTTGCTAGAGTTTGTGGAGTGGAAACACAGACGTCCGGAGCACTGGTCCCCAGCACCTTTCCCTGACCTCCCTGCCAGAGCTTTCCCTTCTACACAGAGCAAACCCCGACCGACCGGAATGGACAAATAAGGGGAAGGAGGTTGGGAGGACTGAAGGAGATGGAAGGAAGAAGCTGAAGAGCACGGGGACGCTCATTCTCAGGTCCTCACATGGAGCGAGGGCAGGATGCAGGAGGTGGTTCCATGGCTAGGACATCCCTGGGAACGTACTGCCTCAAGCCCTGCCCTGCGGCCCCCTCCACCGGCCCCGTGAAAATGAGAACCCCGCTGAAGATGCCACACCCCCAGGAGGGCAGGAGTGAGCTGCCCATGCCCACAGGACCAACGTTGGCAGCAAACCCACACGCAGCACACATCCCTCAGAGACATGGGCTGGAAGGCAGACGCTCCGTAACCAGGTGGAGGCAGAGATGCAGGAGGAGGGTGGGATTTCAGGGCAAGGCCAGGACAAATGCATCGGAGGGGCAGGACATGACAGGACTGCTCACCATCACAAGGTGCCATGGATTGTGCAGAAGCCTGGGACTCACGCTAGCCATAACCTGGATGTGCAGCCTTAGAAAAATGCCGTAACCTCCCTGGGCCTCGACACCCTGCCCCGGTGAAATGATTCTGACTGTGCCTCATTCATTCAAATGCTTGAAACAACTCAGGTAAAATCCAACAACAGGTTTTTTTATAGGGTGGCAGGATTACATATTAAAACCGCTTACTGCATGACACACAAAGCAAACAAGAAATTTGCTCACATATATTAACAGATTGTCTGCTATCAATCCATTTATCCATTAGTATATGAGAGATTCCATTCCCAGATGATTTAATCAAAAACAATCGAGACATAATTATACCCACAAATAGAACAGAGCATATCATCTTTTCTTTCTAAGACAGAGAGGACATCTCTCTACTTCACCAAATGAATACCCTCTGGATATCCCATTTCATTGCATCTTTCAGGAAGTTTCTACTAAGTGCCAAGCTTAGGACAGAAACAGACCCCAGCAGCTTATTGATAAGATCCAGTCCGTGGGGCAAAGGTAATGTGCGTGAATATGGCATATTTTATATGCGTATGTTTGCAGTTCATCCCAAATTTACCTCTCAATTTTTAGTGATTCCTCCGATCTTCTCAGAACCATGAACAAGGCTCTTTACTTGGTCTCCGCATAGCATTGAATATGAGAGGACTACAATTTACAATAGATGTCGGGAAAGAACTCTTGCGTCCTTGATCATCATAAATATTTAGAAGGACAAACAAGGTGCTCTGTGATGTTATGACTACCATTTGTGGGTGAAAATGTCTGGCTATATCTCCTCCCTAAACATCTTGTCCAATACTCTTATTCTATTTTCTAAAATCAGAGATTCTATAGGTATCATGTAAGAGTTAGAATAATCCTGATTTGTAACATAGTTTTTCTCAAAATGTGAACTGTAATAAATACCAGGGTGTTAGATGCCTTAATATGACTCAGGAGAAGCTTGTTTAAATCAGGATTCACGGAATGAGAAAGACAAAAGTGGGTAGAAGTCCCTTCGGGGCCCCTCCCCCATTTCCCCTGAGGACCGGTGTCAGCACAAGTCAAAGAGGAAGAGAGGACAATGCATCCGATTTTGGGGCTTAGGAGAGAGATTAAAGTAACATCTCTGAAAAGACAGTTAAGCCAGAGCCTCCTAGAATCACATCAACAATGATAAATACACAATAAGATGGTTTTGTGCAAATTATGGACGTCAGGAACTCTACCCTCTGTCCCAATCAACCTAGAACACATCTCCTAAAGAGAATCCAAAAAACCACCTGTTTCCTCACCTCTCCAAACCTCCGTCTAAGTTTTCATGCAGCAGCTGGTCACCTGTGATGCCCTCAGAAGCTGACTTCCATCCCTACCCTGTGCCTCATGGTCAGAGGTCCATTTCAGATATCTGTACCAAAGAACCTAAATGTCACAGGCAGTGGTGGATATAAGGATAATTAGGAATAAAAACGAACTAAGCTCTGAAATGTGACATATAGAATATATATTTGTGAATATTACCTTTTTTTTCGATGCTTCTGACTTCTTCGACATGTTCTTCAATTTTTTATGCAAATGATTCAGGACCTGGAAAACACAGACTAATAAAACTGTTTGCCTCTTGCCCACAGTTCCTTGTCTGATTTGCACTGACAATTCTTGACACTCTGACCTGGTAATCACATTACTTACAAAACCATTCAAATCGAAATGCACATAGGGTGCCAAAGTAATAAGGACTATGAACTGCCAGCTGCAACTGTTTAACACTTAGGGGTATCCAGGGACTGTTGTGGTCACAGCATCTATTTGCAGAGAAACTGGGGCGTGTGGCTCTGGAGTTTTATCCAGAAAGTGTCACATTGTTACCCCTTTATGGGTCCTTACTTGTCTACCTTCCACCTCAGTTTCCCCAAGATTCCACATTTTAACAATCACCAGGTCCCTGCTGTATGTAGGGCGTGATGCCAAATCCTAGAAACGTGGAAAAACCAGAGGTGTCCCTCCAGTGCACTGTCCAATGGGGAAAGCAAGCAAGTGAGCAAATCAAGATGATATAATCAGAGTTCTCCAGTGCAGCCAAAGTTTGCTTCAACTTATTCCTTCTGTTTTCCTGTTGCGGGCTCCTCACAGCAAATTCCCACCCACCTGCTTTCCTTGAGTTCTTTATTCTAATTCTACCTACTGTTCCATGAGTTTAGACAACTCACCATGTGGGGGACTCAGCCTCTCTGGGGATTTATAGACGGTTTAGCAAGGTTTTACAATTAACATCCCTGTCAGAGGATCTCCTGAGAGATACTGGCTCTGTTCATTAGCGAAACTATTTCTGCCTTCTCTTGCCAGTGTAATACTCAGGAGAAATGATGTGAAACATTTGGGTTATATGTACGAATTTACAACATAAGCTCGGTCTTACACAACAGAGCCCACCCTGCAGACTTGTACCGGGGTTCATTTTTATATACCATCTGAGTGAACACCTAAGGAAAAATTAGCCTCTGGATGACTAAGGGCTTCAGGTTGTCTGTAGTTTGCCAAATGAGGCTCTGAGAGAACTAGAAACCGCTTTCCAGACACTTTTTTGTTTCCCTCTAGCACCTCAGCATGGAAATAATGCAATCAATTTGGACTCACTGCAAAAGTCTGCTGCACTCAGCTAGATGCAGGACTTCTGGAGTGATCAGTTATACCCTAATTAAGAAACTACAGGATTTATTTACCAACTTCATGAGCTCTAAGCAAGTTAAGCAGACATCACGGGGTGTGAATTTCTGACACCAAATTCTCAGCCCTACCGAACTACTTCCCCCTTCCTACAGTGGCTTAGCATCATCTCCAACAAGACGAGTCTTTCACTTGGTACAGTAACATTTAGGATTGCTTTCAATACATTGACGATAGATTAGTTAACTGTTCTGCCAACAGAAATTAGGGTTCCAGGAACTGAATGTAAGAGAAAAACAGAAGAGCTTTTGCAGGATCTTGTCTAGGGAGCACGGGTCGTGTGAGTTTCCTTGTTGGCAGCCTCCCCAGCAAGAGACCACAGGAGGACACTGGTCATTGAGGACAAGGGACAAGAAGAGAGAAGAGAGGACAGGCAGCATAACAAAATCAGAAAGGGACATCTGGAGAGGAGGCCAAACAGAAAAGTGAAATATCTGCTTCACAATGCTGCCCGAGGGTCTATTCACTCCTTCAACAAACTCATTGCATCATATCTCAGGGACTTCAAGCCACCTGTGGAATGTGGAGTGGTCAACAGAGAAAATACCCACATATAGGGGCACCTGGGTGGCTCAGTCATTAAGCGTCTGCCTTCGGCTCAGGTCATGATCCCAGGGTCCTGGGATCGAGCCCCACATCGGGCTCCCTGCTCCTCGGGAAGCCTGCTTCTCCCTCTCCCACTCCCCCTGCTTGTGTTCCCTCTCTCGCTGTGTCTCTCTCTGTCAAATAAATAAATAAAATCTTTAAAAAAAAAAGAAAAGAAAATACCCACGTATAGTTTTCTTCGCTGTTTCCCTTCAATAGCCCAAACTACGAGCACACATTGATATATTATAATGCATATATTGATATATATTTGATGAGATCTTGCCATCAAAGGTATCATGATGGGTTGTAACTGCATTTCTGTGAAGGATGATGATGGCATGATGGTGTCACTCTGTGGTTCTATACACTTAGCTGTGTGTGGGAGGCATACACTCAAACCTGAGCCAAGGTCACCTTGGGCATCAGATGTCTCTGGGGATGTGCGAGAATTTGGCAGGTGGGCACATGAAGAGTTTACCCTCATGTCAGATAGTGGATGGTCCCAAACAAGAAGTCCCTCCAGGGAAAGAGAGCAAGGGGCCAGCCCCCTGCAAAAAGGAGCACGACAAGCACACACCACCCCGGGCATTCTGTGTGTTTCTCAGGGCCGGTCAGGCACAAACTTTCTACACGAAGCCATAAGGTTTGGGGAGTAGAAGGCAGCACTCGAATGCAATTCCCTTGTTGAGTTAAAAAAAAATGGAAAAAATGGAATCTCAGATGACTTTTCAGCCATTTGTGATTTTTCATCGTGGCCATCAGTCCCGGGCTTGGAGAAAGAGCTAGTCCTGGACCTAACATTCAAGAAGAATCGTTAGCTGGACAGTGTTCCTTAATGATGGAGGCAAAGAAAAGCAGCTGGAAAGAAACACCTAAGCTATTCTTCAAGCCCTAGATTGAATCTGAAAATATTAGCTTGAATGTAAAAGAAATTTCCAGTTATGCTTAAAAGCAAACTATTTCCATGTAAAAAGTACCCCAATGAGCATGCATTTGTTGATTTTTTTTAAACTATTTTGAAACTTTGCCCTATGTGTGAATTTCATAAATTCTCAGATGACAGAAATGTAGCCTAATTTTTCCTAAAATTTTGCCTTGTCATTTCCTTCGAGAACACCTGGAGACTTTTGGGAAGTGAAAGAACAGTATACTTCAGCTCTACTTCAGGTGATTATGAATTCACCACCAAATATTTTGAGAACACTTGGAGTCCTGAGCTTCATGCTCCTAAGGCCCTCCCTTGGTGACTGGAAACTGCCTTAAAACCCTTCCTGAACCATCTACCGGCTTCATAATCTGGGTCAGTTGCTTTGCTCTTCCCAAACCCTTTCCTGGATGCTCCTGCCCACAGGCTTGTGCAGACTGAGCAAGACAGGTGCTGAGGTTGAGCACTGCACTGGTAGAACCACGTTTTGTATTGTTTTCTCTTTTGCATTTGAAGAAGGCTAAGTGAATAAACCAGCCATTTTGCAAAGAGCTAAACTACAGCTATCTTCCAAATGTCCTATCTTGCCCTATCTCTTCCATGTATCTTTATATATAACCCTTTGATGCAGGCCATTCTTTCAGATAATATCCAAAACTATTACCGTTCAAACAGACACAACTCTACATAGATGATATGGGGCAGGGGAAAACAGAAACCAGGGGGCTTATAGTAAACACTTTTGCTGGGAAAAATATGAATTGAATGTAAGTAAGTATTGCTCTCTGTAATCTGGTTACTCATGGCCCTAGAGTCATGGCCTTATCAGAAACAGAAGGAGAGACAGAGAAAGACGAAAATAAAATGCTGGGAATTTCAAAAGTTGGCAGCAGAGATGTTTTCCTCATGGTGATGATACTCCCAGAATACGTTGGGGAGCTGGGCTTTACCCCCAGGAATCACTGTCACGTGATTAAGCATATATTCTTACTCAAGCACAAACAAGTGTATCCAGAAAGTTGAAGACTGATCAGTATGACAGCTTCAAAACCCACTGTTATTAATGAGAGAGGATGTGAGTTTGCTGAGCTCTGCCAAGATATGCGAAGGGAGGATGGGAGCAATTTTCCTGGTAAGGAGGGAGGGGTAGGTAGCTGGGCCAGAAGTGACAATAATGCAACTCTTGATGAGAGTTAGGGATTTAGGCCTGAATCACTTCATGTTGTCTACACAACCATTCTAAACAGAATTGAAACCCATCCATCCGAAGTTCTCTGGAGACTCAGGTCAAGATACTGTGAAGAAATATTCTTTTAGCACTGGGGTTTATCAAGCTTAAGCTTCCGCTAAAATACAGTACAAAGTGCCTTCACCAGGAGCAGAGGCTTCAAGGAGCAGGAAGGGGACCTGGGCAACCAGCCAGGCGCCCCAGGCAAGGGCAGGGGAGGGGGCAAGGGGTGGTGCGCTCTGGCTTACCGTGCTCCCTGCGGCTCTGCAGTCCTGCAGTCTGAGCCCCAGATTGGATCCGCGGTGCTGGGTGTGGGTGGCTAAAACTGAGGGCAATTCGGCTGCCAAGGGGACAAACTCAGGGTCCAGGGCTGTGGTGGTGGGAGGCCGAGGGGTGGCAGGACCTCTGGGAAGTGACCTGCAAGCTTTCCCCAGTGGCTCCCAGACTCCAAGTAACTTTCCCGCGCACCCTCTCACACACCATCCACCAGGGGAGAGAAAGGGCTGTGGGGAAGGTTCTCAACCCAAGCTGCCCAGAAAACTGGAGCCGGTGAGGGCAAAGGGGCTCCGAGAGGGGCGCGGGGACACAGGAGCTACCCCGAGGCCTCGAGCCCGCCGCCCGCCTGAGCCCCCGCCCCTGCCCGCGCCCCTGCCCGCGCCCCGGGCGCCCACCTTGGCATAGCAGAAGCAAATGAGCAGAAGCGGCAGCAGGTAGCCAAAGACGAAGGTGCACACCACATAGGCCTTCTTGTGGCCCTGGTTGGGCCACTGCTCCCAGCAGAAGGTCTGATTGCTGACTTCCAAGTGGAAGAGGCTGTAGTGGTAGGCCACGGGCGAGGCCATGGCGATGGACAGCGCCCAGATGAAGCCCAGGCCCAGCAGCGTATTGCGGGACACCCGCAGGGAGGAGGAGCGCCGCAAGTGCACTATGGCCACGTAGCGGTCCACCGACATCGCGGCCAGGGTGAAGATGCTGACCAGCATGGAGACAGTGAAGAAGTAGTGGGTGAACCTGCAGATGAAGGCGCCCAGCACCCAGGTGGGCAGCGCGTACACCGTGGCCTGGAAGGGGATGCAGAAGAGCAGGTAGGCCAGGTCGGCGATGCTCAGGTTGAGGATGAACAGGTTGGTGGTGCTGCGCGGCTTCCCCGGCTTGCTGCGCGCCAGCACGGTGATCACCAGGCTGTTGCCCAGCACGCCGAACGCGAAGATCAGGCCGAAGAGCACCAGAGTGATGAAGTTCTCAACGTCGATGCCGAAGAGCGGTCTGGGCTCCGGGGCGGGGGGCTTGGGCCCGCTAGCGTTCCCCTCGCTGAGGTTCCCGGCTGCCAGCTCCATGGCCCGCGGGCGCCCGGACGCGCTGGCGGGGGTGCCCTGCTGAGGAAGAAAGCTCGGAGGAGCCAGGGGTCCCGACCCTGAGCACGCAGAGGGCGAGTTTCCGATCCTGAAGCTCCGCGATGGGCACGCACCCTGCGGCTGAGCCTACTGGCACCCTCTTTGTGCGAGGCCGCCTGCGAGGAGCCCAGATCGGGACCTTCCCGGGAATGCGTGGCAGTCCCGAGAGCGCGGGCTTCCCTCTGCCCGGGCGCTGCTGCCCTCTGCGCGGCCGCCCAGACCGGGGAGGAGGGACCCGCCAGTGCAGCTGCAGGGGTGGAGAGACCCCTCTGCGCCTTACCGGTTCCTTGTCCCTGCTGGCCGGTTCCCTCGTTCCGGGGAGTGGCTTCGGGCTGCACCTGTTGCTCTGAGCCGCTCCCTTCCCGCGTCGCTCCCGGAGCACAGCCGGTGAGCGGCAGCGCACGCCGCAGTTCGTGGAGAGGGCTGCCCGCGCCTCCACGCCGGCGGCGCCTCGTCTCCCCTCCCAGTTTTTGCAGGGATTCCAAGTGATCTACCGGGTGAGCGCTTTCTGGCCGCTTTCCCGAGGGCTGACAGAGGGGGTGCTCGGGGCCTCTGCTGCAACTGAGACGTAGAAAACACAGCTCGCTGAAATCCGGGCCCCTGGGGGCCTCTCCAGTCCCCCGGAAGTCACAGCGCGCGCAGAGACTGCCGCAGTCCTAAAGGGATGGGTCGCCGCCCACCTCCTCGCAGGAATCGGACGCGCTCGCTCGCCTCTGCAAGGTGCGGACCTGCGTGGGTCCAGCGAGGGCGGCAGCTGCCGGGTGCAGCAGGGCCCGGGCGGCGGAGCAAAACCGAGCGCGCTTCAGCGCGCGGAGCGGGCAGGCGGTGGGGTGCGCAGTCTCCGCATCCGCTAGCGCCGCTCATCTTTCTTGGCTCCTGTGGTGGCTGTCCCTGAGAGCGCTCCCTGCCCCAGGAATTAAACCCCCCCAGAAATCAGTGACTGGCACTGCAGCCTGGAGTTTTGTAAAATCCCTAATCCCACCCCCACCCTTCCCACCGCTAGGGAGGAAATAAGCAGGAAAAAACATGAATGGCCTATTTGAGTTTTCATTGTAAACGTCTAAAATATTAAAGGTGTGTTCACATCATCCAACTTTAGATCAGTTTGGCTTTGTGTTTCTCACCTGAGCGACATAAACAGAAGTACTGACATGACATATTTGTGAGGTGGAAAAAACATGTTTACACCAAGAAATTGAGCTGAGGATAGCTGTGAGTAAGCATCATCCCGGTGCGTAATCTTGCTAGTTCCCAACTAGAGAGCTGAAATGGATTCATTTCTTTGCAGGGTTGATATGATGTGTCTCTATTCACTTCCAAGATCACAGTGTGTTTCCAGCCCTCTCCAAATGATGATTGAGGGTCCAGTATGTGGCAGACACAGTCAGGTCGCAGAAGGTTGAGCGGGGTGGGGTGTGCCCTGTGGGTGTGGCACGGAGATTACTTGGAGAACAGGCCAAGTGCAGGCACAAGGCTGAGCCTTGGGGAGTGGGGGAAGCAGGTGGTGGGGAATCCTGCTCTCATTCTGCCTCACCTGTCCCCTCTGCCTCGATTATAGGAAGAGGTTGAGGCAGTTCACTGAGCATCCACCGCAGAGCAAGTACTTCACCTGCACTCATTGTTTCTTCTAATATCCACACACGTTTCCCAGAGGACGAAGTTGAGTTTAAGTAACTTATGTAGCAGCGTATCTTGCTAAATCAAGAAGGCTCTTACCTTCCCTGGAAGGTGCCTCCAAAACTTGTCCATCAGTTGCTTTTCTCCCCAAGGGGTTCTCTGACCTACACATTGATGGGATCCTGCATTGGGCAGCTCCATTATATTGGAAGACATTTGTAATCAAATTTGGGAAAGGGATGTTCTTAATTATTATGAACTATTTTCAACATGAAACAAATAAGATGAAATTATAGTGAATACCCATGGTGCCCACCATCCAGGTTAGAATAATAATAATAAAAAAAAATCGGGCGCCTGGGTGGCTCAGTTGGTTGAGCGAGTGCCTTCGGCTCAGGTCATGATCCTGGAGTCCCAGGATCGAGTCCCGCGTCGGGCTCCCTGCTCGGCAGGGAGTCTGCTTCTCCCTCTGACCCTCCTCCCTCTCATGCTCTCTGTCTCTCATTCTCTCTCTCTCAAATAAATAAATAAAATCTTTTAAAAAAAATCATCAATAGAGTTGGAACAGCTTTTATCTACTTTGCAAATCACAACCTCCATCCCCCCCCATCTCCAGGTAACCTATGTCTTGTCTGTTAGTCATTTCTTTACATATTTATGGCATATGCATAGGTTCTCACATAATATACTATGAATTTTTAGTTTATTTTAACGTTGGTATGATAGTACTGATTTTTCCCTTAAGGTGTAAATTGCCTGATATTGCTCTAGATACACCAACAGTCTTTGCTACTTATTGGTCTGCTATATTTTTTGCAATCTTCCTGTGTCCTGTGATTTAGGGGGTATCTCTTAGAAATAGCACATAACTGGAATATTTTAAAACCCAATTTGGCAATCTCTATTTTTTAACTAGTGAGTTTAGTCTGTTTACTTCTTTTTGTTATTACTGATCTATGTGGTCTTATTTTTTGTTTTCTGTCTCCATGCTTCTGCTTCTCCCCCATGTTTTAACATCTTTTGGATTGCATTTTAACCTGTCTTTTTTTCCCATCTTAAAATGGGGGGGAAGGAATATGATCCATTTTTATTATTTTGCTGGTTACCCTTGAGTGCCTGCTACCTGCCAGGAACTATTTTAAGTTCTGGAGTTAGAGCAATGAACAAAGCCAAGCCCCTTCTTTTATGGATTTTATGTCTTATTATGCAGACAGGACATTAAAAAAGAAACAAAACCATAATATGCCGTATGGTAAACACTCTAAAGGAGAAGAAAACAGGACAAGCGAAAGAGAGTGATAGGAGGGTGGAATCATACAGAGGAATCAGGAAATATGTCTTCAAGAAGCTGACATATTGGGGCGCCTGGGTGGCTCAGTCATTAAGCGTCTGCCTTCGGCTCAGGTCATGGTCCCAGGGTCCTGGGATGGAGCCCCGCATCGGGCTCCCTGCTCGGCGGGAAGCCTGCTTCTCCCTCTCCCACTCCTCCTGCTTGTGTTCCCTCTCTCGCTGTGCCTCTCTCTGTCAAATAAATAAATAAAATCTTTAAAAAAAAAAAAAAGAAGAAGCTGACATATTGGCGGGAACCGGGAGGAAGTAAAGCAGAAAGCCTGTGTCTCAGTCAGTGCAGGACGCGATAACAAAATTCTCTAGACCAGGTGATTTACAAAGCACAGACATTTATCTCAGCTGGGGAAGCTGCAGTCCGAACAGAGGAAGCCACCTGCAGATTTGGGGTCTGGTCAGGGCCTGCCTTCTGGGTCACAGCCAGTACCTTCTCGCTGTGCCCTCAGGGCAGAAGGCTCTGCGGGGCCTCTTACAAGGGCCCTCATCCCATTCATGGGGCTCCACCCTCATGAACTAATCACCTCCCAAAGGGCCCACCTCCATCTGCCATCACACTGGGGGTTAGGTTTCAGTATGCAAGTTTTGGGGGGACACGTGGGCAGAGCCATAGGATGAGTTATGTCCAGTTACATCCAGTTAAGTAGGAAAGGAAGAGACGTGCCATGTCCAGGCCAGCACAGGGAGACGCCCACGCACGGTGTCCATGTTCTCTCCCCCCCGCCTGTGATGGCGGAGGATGGCCTGCTGCCTGGGGCCAGCCCAGAGGGAAGCCGGCTAGATCCCGAGTCACGGATGGGAAGAATCACCCTTTAGGGAACTGAAGTATCTACCCTTCCCATGTCGAGTCCCTGTAGTTATTGGAATTGGTTTCTTCTATTACTGAGACCTCATTGACATGTAACGTTATGTTCGTCTCAGGTGTACGACACAATTTCCTGTTTCATTGAAAGCTTATTTATAGGCTCAAGTTGCTTAAAAAAAAAAAAATACAAAACAAAACAAAACAAAAAACTAGTAAGGCTTTTCAGTGTAGAGTCCATGATACTGATAGAAAATAATGTCTGAAAACTGATTTTTGAAAGTGAACTTTAGGGGCGCCTGGGTGGCTCAGTTGTTAAGCATCTGCCTTCAGCTCAGGTCATAATCCCAGGGTCCTGGGATCGAGCCCCGCATCGGGCTCCCTGCTCGGCGGGAAGCCTGCTTCTCCCTCTCCCACTCCCCCTGCTTGTGTTCCCTCTCTCACTGTGTCTCTCTCTGTCAAATAAATAAATAAAATCTTTTTTTTAAAAAAAGTGAACTTTAATGCTATATGTATAATAAATATATCAGGGGAGAGAAAATTAGAAAAATGCCCCTGAGGACAGACAGTGAAAAGTTTCATGGGAACGTGAAGAAACAAACAAGCAAAAGTTCCCATATCCACATACGTGCTATTATATGTTCCTCTGTTACAGGGGAATGTCTAGAATTGAATATGTATTTTCATGAGTTTTCACTGTTTATCTTATGTAATCAAGGGCCACCCTGAAAAATATACTGGGGTTAGATTTATGGGCAATGGACAGAATGATCACTCGGGCTTTGCACAGCAGGACATGAAGAAAGTGTGCGAACATGGCTCTCGGTTCTGTAGAAGGCAGTGGGATTATCTTCCCAGTGGGAGCTCCATCTGCCCTCCCTGCTTGCAAACCTCCACACTGGGTTCCTACCAGCCGCCAGCCAGGCACACACCCCCGTCACCTCTAACTCCTCGCTCCCCAGCATCCTGGCCCTGCCGCTGGTGGGCAGCTCCAGCCCTGTTAGCTGCTTTCCTGTGACACACCGTGTTTCTCCGTAATTGTGCGCCTTTGTCCATCTGTCTGAATATCATTTCTCCTTTTGTTCCCCGGGGGAAATTCTCGCTCATTGTTCACGCCCTGGCTACCATGCTCCCTCGTCTCTGGAGTCTTTTTGGCCTTCTTCCTTAGGGCAGGTCACCCCTCTTGCTAGAATCACAGAAACCCTGCCATTTAGCGCTCTCAAATCACTCAGGCAACACGTAGTAATTTTGTGTGTTGAGGGCTTGCGTTTCCCAGGCTGAAAACCCCAGAGTCTCCTCTGGGTAAATATTCAGGTCAGTTCCAGATGATTCCCTCTTCCCTCCATGGAGTGACTCTCAGCTTCTGGAAGTTTCCAGTATCAGCTCCACATCCTGCTCCCTCTGCTGAGAGGCAAACATCGTCCCCTGAGGCCACTGTGGAAACCTCTGGAACCACAGTCACTGCCCTCCTGTGCCCTGGGCACCCTTTCTGCTCACACCATGAGCATCCTCAAGACAGCTTCTGTCTGGGAGGCTGGGAGCTGGCCAGGGAAACCTGCTCTCCCCTCCCTCCCCAGACCCAGGAGGGCCATGCACGGCTCTTCCTGACCTCCCCCTGCAGCCCACACTCTGGGCGGCAAGAGTCAGCCAGACTTTCCTCTGGGATTTCGAGGTGACAGTGGCAGGTCCCTGTCCTCTCTGCTCCTGAGCCCCAGCCCAGCCACCTGGGGCTCCCAGCCGGACCATTTCCACTCCACAGGTGGTTTTCTTAACCTTCATACTAGAGTAGCACACATTTGGGATCTATCTGTGCTATTATGGGTGTAGGGGGGTAACATCCTCTAGAGTGAACGTGCTGGGATCCCATCCTGTAGAAATTTTACGATGTGAATACGTGTTTATCTGCCCAGCATCACTGGCATGTGCTGGAAACAATGTCTTGGCCATTCTGCAGTAATCCTGATTGATCCCTCCATGTCCTCACCCTGCTCTAGAACGAGCATCTGCCCATGCTTGGCTAATCCAAAGATTCCAGAGGCTATGCTTCCTGTGGCATTTGGACCGCAGGACCTATATAAGGTGAGAACTGTCTTTCCTGCCTTGTGAAGTGAACCCCTTGAGACCGCAGATAATATAAAGGAACACAAAGCCCAGGGATGGAGAAAGAGGAGCTCGGACCACATAGCTACAGCTGTTGGATCCAGCCATGCCCAAAGACTTCTCAGTCATATGAGATAATATATTCCTTTTTTTTTCCTAAGTAAATTTGAATTCAGTTTCTGCAACCGGAAAAGGCTGAATATAGCATGGCTTCAAGAGAAATGTATATAACACCTCTCAACTACTTAGGTATTTATGCTCAGTTTGAGAAATGAGATATATATGGAACAGAAGAAAATATAAAAGATGATATAAATTAAATGGATAGATACTTGAAACTAGTTATTTTAGTCTGTTCTCCAGATTAAAATCTTCCAGTATTTAAATTTTTTATCTTTTTCTCTTTATGCACATTTAAGGTAATCGTTATGTTTACCCTTAAGGTCTCTAAGAAATTAAGGTTCAAAGACTAGCAAGGGGCCACATCACATTTCATTTAAGAAATCATCTATCTGTAAAGAATTTTCCTTCCTGTAATGCATTTGCTCATTCCGCTCATTCATTCATCCACTCACTGAAGGAAATCAGTGACATCATCATACTGGTCCTTCCTCTGGAAATTGAAAGTGGAACATTTATGCCAAGAAAGGATTATTCTCTATGCAGGTTTTTCTAAAGAAACATTTCTTACTGAATGGTAATAAATATACAAAAACACGTGCAGATCATTCATCACAGATCAACAGATTCTCGGAAGTCCTTCCGCCCTTCATCAGAGCTGCTTTCCCGCGCCTCCTGTAAGATGTAGGTCACCGTACCGGCGTTGAGAAATCGAAGACAGGAGAGGCCTGGCCTGGAGACCGAGCGCTCCTCCTTCTGCGTCCGGTGACAGAGAGAACGTGCGGGCACAAGGCAGGACGGCAGCCAACGCCCCTCACTCACCTCCTCAAAACCGAGCAAGGTGGTGTCTCCATAACTTGCACCACTGGGAGCCCGTGAGCGGGCGGCTCCCAACATCCATGTGCCGCCCGGCCACCGCCACTCGGCTCGTCGCCTGCTGCAACTCATGGTTTCTGGCTCATCTTCCTACATGATGGATGCTTTATCTTTACAATATTTGACCCTGCTTGTTCTGCACATGGTTGACTTCTTCATTTTCCTTCTTGAAAGTCAGTTTGAATTCCAATATCTAAAAGGTGCCCTTGATGTCATCTATCCGATTTTATTCATACATTTGTTTCCTTATCCCCTCAATTCCATTCTAAGCTTTGCATTAAAACAATTGGGGGGAACGCGGTCTTTCGTATGAGGAAAAGCCTGACAGCCCAGCACTGGGGAGAAGCTTCTTCCCCTGGCCTGGAGACCCCCCACCCCACCTTGTCTCAGCCGCCCCCCTCCCTCCACCACTGCTGGCTGGCCCACCCGCGGGCCGTGGGGGGGCCTGCGCGGGACTGTGTGCGCCAGCAGAGTGTTCCAGACCGGAGGCAGGAGCAGACCACGCGGGACGAGAGGACAGCTCTGAACCGGGCACAGCTCACCGTACCAGCAGGTGCACAAGCCCGGGGAGAGGGCGTCTCTGTGAGTCTTGACTTCTTCACCCAAGACAAGAATGACGATTTCAGGGTTGAGTTTCCTTGAAATTGTCTGTCTCTCATTACGAAACCTAACCCACCCGAACACTTAATGCGTGCATAAAAGGATCTAAATAGTAAAACGTACGGACTGCATACAGAGTTCCAGATCTTCAAATTTGTTTTCCAAGAGGAGAGACAAATGCTATTTACAGAACGTAATATGTAATATAGGATTAACAAAATGAAGTAAATAACAAAACTGTGTTTGCGTTTTTAGAACCTTACAGAATAACAGAGCTTTGGAAACTTAATGAATGCCCCCTTCTGTTCTCTGTCTTGCCTCAGTCTCCCCAGCATGCACGTCTGCACACGTGGCCCAGAAGGGTTGTCTTCCACCCATGTCTGCGTGTACAAGGGAGCAGCGGGTCATATAATATCGGCATCAGAATAAAAAGCTCTACCATCCCCCTATTTTCTTATTTTCATCTGAGTTTGAAGCGAACACCGCTGTGCACTTGACCAAGCTTGCTCGAACGGGCTGCAGAGAGCCGGGGTGCTTTTCCGTCTCATACTCGGCACGTGGGGAAACACCTCCAGACTCAGAGTCTCAAAAACCCTTTTCGAAAAGCCTAAGCCCTAAAGTAACAACAACAAAATCACTGAAATTGTGGGTAAGACATAAAGGCTGACTTATCCTCCACATAAGGTCATGGGTGTGGGGCTTTTCCCTCTTTGGTGACTAAGTGGATGAGGAAGAGGGCAGCTCCGTGCATGGTGGGGTCGGGGTCAGGGGTCAGACACAGTCCCCGCCTCCGGAAGCTTCTGTGCCCTGGGAGCCACCAGCCTATTCCGACAGGCTGTGCTCATCTTGAGAAAGTGCTCCTCAGTGCACTGGAATTGAAACAATGTAGCTGCAACATCTAGCAAAGAAGAAACACCCAAGCCGGTGACCACAGTTGGGGATTGATGGTGACAAGCAGCCTCCAAGTTGTCCCCTTTCCTTTTGTCCGAACTTGTGGAGCTACAGCCAGTATTCCAGCCCCACCCACCCACACATCCGTATCAAGGCTTCTGAAACTCATGGGTCTTTGAGAGACCCATGACCTGTCCCACAATGTCAGAGATCGTTAGCATCTCCCACCTTTTGTGTTGGGAAGTCAAGACTCTGATCATCAGCACCTTCCTGCACTCAGACCCACCCGTCCAGTTCAGGGCTGGCGGTAATTAAAAAGCAGCTCCTTTCCTAGCCCCAAGGACAGTTCTGAAACGCCCGCAGTTTGGTTAGGACTGAAAGCCGCCCTGGCTTACCGCCAGCTCCCGGGAGCTGTCATGTCTCCTGCCAGCCACCGATGGGGAGACAGAGCGGTGAGAAGAGGAGAGGCGTCTCTGAGTCCCACCAGTGCCGCGAATGTCCCCGCTACCCTGCTATGGCCCAGAGTGCTCCCTTCCAGTGGCCACCCAGCCGCTCCCCAGCTGCACGCAGTTTGCCAGCTTTGCTTCCAAGGCGTGCGGGTCCTTTAGAGCACGGTTCTGTCAACACTTCTGACCTCGTCCCCAGACAGCTTTCTGCTGCCGCCGCACTAACCGCAAAACATCACAACTCAGAGGCTTTCTGAAAGATGCATCTTTCTCAAAAGTCAGCTTGCCCTTGTGGGTCTGGCTCTCCAAGCCCTCAATCTAAGGCCCAGCTGAGAACACTCAGGGCCCACTGTCCTCCCTGCGAGGAGGAGAAGACGAGGCCGAGCCTGAGGCACAGTGAACCCGTGCAGATGTGATGCCAAAGCAGTCACATCAAGAGCCCACGGGGACAGGAGCTCCTGCCAGGAGCTCCAGCAGGATGCTCCTGCCGTGCAGTGGGTGCTGGAGAGAGAGCACCTGCAGCCCAAGAGTGAGGCCCCCCAGGCTCTCCAGTCATGAACTATGGAGGCTGGAAATACAGGCATCTGGACGAGCATCATGTTTTCATGGGTAAACTGTCGATGAATGTGAGAAGCACATTCTAAATCTGTTACTTGACATCATGACTTACCACCCGACTGTTGATTCCTTCTTCCCCTGTTTGGGGGTATCGTTCAGCTCCTGTGGTACATGTGGTGCCCTGTTAAGGGTGGAGGAGGTGAGAGAGAAGAGGAGAGGGAGGAAGGAAGGGAGAAGGAAGAAGAGGCGATAATTTCTTGAAAATAAGCAGCCATGAGAAAGGACATGGGGGCACGGGAGTGTCAGCCTCCATATGAGGAAAAGGAGAAAGGAAGGAAAAAGGAGGTGGAGAAAACCATCATTAAAGGTAAGCACAAAGGAGAGGAGCTTAAAAGTGAGGGAGGGAATAATTTCGGTGCAAATGACGAGCAAGGAACTCTACACCATATTCACCCACAACGATAATGAATCAGCTGATAAAAAACGGTCAGAATCAACTTTTTCAGAACTCTGGAGCATAATCAAGAGTTTAAAACAACTAGTGTGTGCTCTGTGATGAAAAGCCACTGAGTCTTGGTGAGAGAGCCATGAGGGCCACGGCCAGTTGCATGCACAGGTGGCTGGTGCTGGAGAAAGCAGCCCAGACCATACTCTCAAGGACAGTGGTTGTGCATTTCCAAGGTCAGTGGCTCCCTGAGGATCAACTCAAGGGCTGTCCTTGTCTCATCTGCCTTGGGGCTCCCCACAGCAAATGTGGGTTCCCAGGTAGTATTTGTTGAAAGTATTTAAAGGCAAATGTATTAGTCATTGCCACATGGGGCAAAGGATAATAGTTGAGGCAAGCAAGAGGCAGACCAAACACCTTAAAAAGGAAGATGCATGGGAGGAATAAGGACTTGGAAAATGTCCACCTATACCAGGACATCAAAGGCCATATGCATGCCTGGTGCTGGGCGGGTGCTCAGGAAAGAACAAAGACGACCCCATGGACCTCAGTCTCCATGCTGCAGAAAAGCAAGACTGCAGCAGAGTAATAGACACCCTGGCTACACATGGAGGGCTGTCCAACACAGAATCAATCTATTAGGAGTAGGAGAGTGGAATTCTTGTTGTTTGTTTGCTTGCTTGTTTTTGGTGCCAAATGTTTAAGGAAGTCGCTGTCACAACACTAGCTGTCCACTCATTAATAAAACACACACTTCAGTGGCCAAATGCAACAAAGGATACAGAGTTTACTAAGCTAGTTCAGAAACCACTAAACAAACAAGCAACATCAGAAAATGCACAACAAGCAGCAACAACAAATCCTGGAAAGGGGGGGCTTCTTATTCCCACGGTCGCCTCATTATAACATTCAAATTGTCCAGTCTTCAACAGAAAATCACAAGACATGCAAAGAAACAAAAAGTATGGTCCATTCACAGGAAAAAAACAATTAATGGAAACTTCCACTGAGGGAGTCAAGACATTGGACTCACTAGAAAATGACTTTAAATCAACTTCTTAATTATACCGAGAGTAAGAGGAAATCACAGGGCAAGCCCTCCCCAAGGAGAGATATTGATAAGCACAGAGAATGTATAAAAAGGAACCACACAGAAATTAAGAACCTGAAAATACAATTACTGGAATGAAAAATATACTAAAGGTATACAAAGTTATACAGATTGAAAAGAAAAAATAAAACTGACTTTATTCACAGATGGCGTGACTGTCTGTGTAGAAAATCCCTTACGCACCTAAGGAACCCACAGAAAATCTCCAGAGATAATAAGTGTGTTTAGCCAGATCACAGAATGCAAAACAAATATACAAAAGCCCATCATTTTCCTATATATCAGAAGTAAACAATTAATATTTTAAACTAAAAATAAATTCCATTTACAATAACAATTGAAAACTAAAGAATGTAAGTATAAATATAACAAAATATGTGCAGGATCTGTAACGTGGAAATTATAAAACATGAATGAACAAGTCAAAGAAAATTTAAATAAATGGAAAGATATCCCATGTTCATAAATAGGAAGATACAATATCATCAAGATATCAGCTCTTACCAAATTGAACTATAGATTCAATGCAATGCTGCTAAAAACCCCAGCAAGCTTTTCTGTAGATATCAACTACCTGATTTTAAAACTGGTAAGGAAAGCACAGCAATAGAATAGCCATCACGGTTTGTGGGGGAAGGGAAGACAACAAATTTGGAGGACCCACAATGCCAAGTTTATGACTTACTCTGAAACTACAGGAACAAGACAGCATGGTGTAGATAAAAGAATAGACACATATGTAAATAGAATAAAAGAGAGAGCCCAGAAATAGACCCATACAATTTTTACTACCTGTCTTTGACAAGATGCCAAGACAATTTCAAAAAAAGGTGACACAAACATGACTCCTTGCATGAATATTAACTCAAAATGGACAACAGACCTAAATGTGAGAGAGAAAACTAGGAAACTTCTATAAGACAAGATAGAAGAAAATCTGCATGAGCTGAGATTAGGTCAAAGGGGTGATACAAGAAAGAAAACACTTAGTAAATCAGGCTTCATTAAAATTGAAAACTTTTACTCTGCAAACATATTGTTACATGAATGAGAAACAAGAGAGGACTCCTGGAAGAACACACAGGCGAAAACCAGTAAACTTGGGTGTGGTGATGCCTTTTTAGATATGGCACCAAAGATATGATCCATGAAAGAAATAACTGATAAGCTGGAATATATTAAAATTAAAAACTCTTCAGTGTAAGATAATACCAAGAGAATGAGAAGACAAGCCACAGACTGGGAGAAAAATATTTGCAAAAGGCCCATCTGATAAAGAACTATTTATCTAAAATACACAAAGAAATTTTAGAAGTCAATAATAAGAAAGAAACAACTCAATTGAAAAATGGACCAAAGACCTGAATGGACCCCCCCACACACACCAAAGAAGATATACAGATGGGAAATATGCTTATAAAAGATGCCCCTCATCATAGGTCATCAAGGACTGGAAATTAAAGCAACGTTCCAAAATCTAGAACACAGTCACCACCACATGCTGGCAAGGACGTGGAGCTGGCGGAAATGCAGAACGGTGCGGTCACCGTGGATGCGAATGTGGACAGTTTCTTATAAAGCTCAACTTTATCCAGCAACAGTGCTCCCAGGTATTTACCCAACAGATGTGAAGACTTACAGTAAATAGATACTTTCTCATCTAAAAGAAAGAAGGAAATTTTCCAAAGCTCTTTCTCAAGAAAGACCAGTTGTTTCATTTTGCAGGACCCAATAAAGTGAAAACTATAGGTAGAAATTCCTCTTTTACAAAATAATAATAATAATAATAAATCAAAATCACTCAAACGAAAAGTCATGGAAAAAGTCATCAAACCAGAACTTCAGTTTCAGCCTTAAAACAGCAGGGTTCTGCGTATGGGCAACGTGTCCTTGGAAGCTTCATGAGCCACTGACTCCCGATCCTCACATCCCTCCTTCACTCCCGGCTCAGGACATAAAACCGAAGCCTTGGGCCCAAGACTGACTCGAGCATAAGGACAACTGATGCCCGCATCTCCCATCCACCTCACTTCTAAGTGGGCAACCTGTTCTCTGACAGAGAAGTCAGCAAGCACCCTCCCAAGCTAACCTGATGCCTTGGTGCCAGGAGGCCCTGCATCCAAGGACCCGATACGTCTCAGTTATGCCAAGGGGTCTCAGAGCTTCCAACCCCTATTTGGCTCCTCTTCCTCAGCCCACAAATATGCCAAGACCAAGCATCCTAAAAGAAACTCTCCTTTAATTCTGCCTCCCTTCTAGCGACCCTCCACCCTCCACTTCTCTCCCCGTCTGACTTTCCAGAGCAATGGGAGCGGCACATCTTGGTTTACTCAACCGTCATATATTAGAGCTCTGTCCCCTCCCTCCACAGAAATGAGTGCCTGATCCCTGACAACCCCAAGGAGAACAGGCTCAGAATATTGTGCAAGCAGTAAACAAATCTGGATTTGATAGAGCCGTTGAAATATTAGCCCGCCCTAATTAACACCCTCTGGGACAGGTTAGACCTTGCTATGTGTGTAGGGTGACAAGAAACAATGATTAATGCCAAAACCTTGCAGAATACTGAGATTTAGTGAATAAGAATCCGAGAAACCACAGAAGTGACTTGAGAAGGAAGAGTCATGGATGTAGAAGGAGAACAGGCGGGGGCACAGAGAGAGAGACAGAGGCACCACGCGGACACAGAGAGGAGAGAACTTCCACACACGGACCGTTGGCAATGGCGTGAACCTTTTCCACAGGCCAGGAAGAGTAAGGAGTGAAAGTAAGGTTAGGGAAGCAAGCAACTAAGTAACTGTTGATTACATAAAGGTTAGTTCCAGTGGATTTTCTTTGAATAATTACAAATAGAGCATCCACAAAATTATGCATCCTCCTTTAATTTATTCAACCTTAAAAGAATTTCTGACGTGCTCAATGTTCCTCTTTAACTATTGTTTTTAATCCGTTGAGTGGACATATAATAACTTACTTAGTCATCCTCCTTTTGTTAAATATTTGGATTTCTAATAATGATGAAATAGTGAAACAAGGTCACAATGAACAATTGTGCTTGTAGAAATCATTTCTTGTGATGTCTTGCTTCCTCAAGAGAGATACCTGGCAGTGTGGTGATTTTATATGGGGTGCTTAGAGCCACTGACAATTATTCCATCAAAAATTAAACTAGTTCTATTACTTTCTGCTAATTTAATATCTCTACTCTTTTATTTGTTAAGGTAGTTTAACAATTTCATCACAAGCTGTGAAGTGTCTCATGTTTCATGACCTACTGTCCTAATCAGCTTGTTACAATGAATTTCAACTGAATTAATCATCGCATATGTGGTTTAAATAATAACCCCTTTCCATGATGTGGCCAGTAAACCAGCTAATAAAGGAACAGTATCCTTGGGAATTGTCCAGACATGAGCGTCTTACTGTATTTTGAAAGAAATGGTATATGGATTCATTTTTTGGCCCAGGTATATTCCATTACCTTGTTTTCCAGGAGATCATGTTAAAAAAACATGATTTAAAACTGGAAAGCATAAAAAGATTTCTGCAAAGTGAAAACTAGATGAGCCTTTATTTTGATGTTTTATAAAATGATGTGTTTTTACTCCCAATTCTTAGTCTTCATTCTAAATTTCTAGGTGATGCTAATAATATTTTATCTAAATTTTTTTCAGTAGCAGAATGTACTGTTATTTGCAATCTATAAAAATACTCTTTGAAGGAAAAAATTAAATAAAACAAGAAAGCGTCAGGAGGAAACAAACATGGTCCTTCTCCTTTCACCCTGACAACCCCTGCGGACATTTGGTAGGAAATGAAAGTAACCCAGGGCTAGAAAATTCAAGAAGGAATGAAAGGCATACAATGGAATGCACCCAAGATTGACAAATCCATAGAGATGAGTCAGCCAGGGCTGACTAACCAGCGTTGGGTGGGTCAGACGCTCAGTCCGGGATGCCGGAACCATTCTGGGAATGGATGCAGTGAGGACCACACGGGGCTGCCAGCGCGCTGTGTACCAGAAATTGTACACTTAACGTGGTTAGAAGGGTAAATTTTCTGTGTACGTAACCAAAATAAAATAAGCTCAAAATATTGGCAACACATGAAAAGAACCAAAGAAAGGATATAAAAGCGTGCTTCCCCTTAGCCTGTGCCTGTCCTCCCAAAACAATCACTGAAATGGTTTGGCAAGTATCCTTTGAAGAAAATACTATATGCTATATACCCTTATATATATATATATAAAATACTATATACGCTTATATATAAATACATAGTGTAAACATATTTTATTTGCATGAATAAGAAGATGGCACATACAAAGATCTGGATTTTGCTTCTCTTTCACTGAATATTTCTTGAAAATCTTCCGCCATCAACTAATGAAGATCTACCTTTCTCTTTGGATCGCCTATGTCCTTGTTTATTATATGACTTATTTATCATCTTTCATTTAACTGGACCACTCTAGTCTGCAGCTGGTGATGTTCAGATTGGTTTCTTGCCCATATATCAATAGGACCTGGACAAATGATCAATACTTGGAGAATTTTTAAATAATCATGGTGCCAAGATGGAGGCACCACTTCCTTCTTCCCAGTGTCAACACTCCATTGCTGCTCTTTATGACGGTGAAGACATTCTCTTAGTAAGTGGCCATTTCCTTTCTCATACAGCCTTGCACTGAGAGGCAATTAGATCACATTCGAGGCTCCCTGTGGCTCGGTCAAGAAATACTTACTGGGTGCCTACCATGTATCTGTCTGTGTCCTAATTACTGTAAGATCAGTATTCAAAGTGAAAAAGTTCCCGCCCAGAAGGGGTTCATATTCTAAGGGGAGGAGACAGACCATCACACAGACAGTGATCACGGATGCCGCTGAGTGGGTTTCGAGGACCTTGTCTCAGGTAGGAAGCCAGGAAGTTCTGTCGAAGGGGGTGACAGGTAAGCTGAGCCTGCGTACAGAGAAAACAACAGTCTTACAAAGGTCTGGAAAGAACATGTAGAGCAGAAGACAGCAAGAGCGGCGGCCCTGACCCACAGCCGGCAGATCCAAGACACAGAGCATCTATCCTGGAAGGGAACCCAAGTGCAAAGCAGGTGAAGGGAGGTAATGCCTAGGAGGTGAGACCCCGGGTTCCCATGGGGCTATGGAGTCCAGGTGAGCTTCAGACTGTACTCTGGTTGCAGAGATGCCTCCGTAAATGTCTAAGTAGGAGGGTGACAGGAACTGGTTTATACTTCTACAAGCACATGTTAGTATTCTCAGGAGTGCCAGGAGTCCACACAGGGACAAGCTACGATGGCCTGGGGAAGGCGCAGAAGGAGGTGAGTCTGAGGAGGACAGAGGTGTATGGGATGGGGGAGACCTAGGTGGGGTGTCACGATCCCAGGGAAGAAGGGCCGCCAACTGCTCAGCTTCTGTAGGATCCTTCTTACTCTGTTTTGTGCTCCCATGATGATGGTTATCTCCCTTGCTCAGTTTAGACCAGCCCTATCTAAAGTCACGTCCTGTCCTGCCCACTTCATCAGAGCCCGGTGGCTCAGGATGATTCTACCATGTTAAAAAGAGTAACAGCCAGTTCATTAGGTCGGAGAACTTGTGCTTCTCTGATCAAGTCTCAGAAAGTCCTGTCTAAATCTCGGGATGGTTAATACTTGACTTTTATCCTTGTGCCTGGGGCACCTTCGAGTATTGCATGGCTTCCTGTATGTCCTGCTGCGATTATGCCTCCTTGATCAGAATGACATCTCGGTCTCCACTCTCATCCCCTTGGAGTCATTGTTGAGAAGCAAGTCAAGTCATCAGAAACACCAGTCCTTCCTGTTTCTGGGAGGACAATATCCACAGGGCAGTGATTAACAAGGCAGGTAATTGTAGTAATGGGGATGGACCCAACCTTCAGAGTCATGTTTTGTTAAAATTACTTACATGAGAATTGGTTAGATGGGAACTGACCAGGTGATTAATCTTGGATAGTTGCTCAAACTGTTTGGTGAAATCATCACTGATCAATCATTGTTTACTGAATGCTTACTCCTCATTAACCACGTGATACATGTTTTGCATGATCTATTCTGTCTGAAATTAGATACGCGGACCTCCTCTGAATCTGTACCTTTTGTTTTAACAACTCAGAATCACCATAATTAACTCCTCAATATCTTATTTTTTAAAGATTTCACTCATTTGTTTGACAGAGAGACAGAGCACAAGCAGGGGGAGTCAGAGAGGGAGAAGCAGACTCCCTGCTGAGCAGAAAGCCCGACCTGGGGCTGGATCCCAGGAGCCCGGGATCACGACCTGAGCTAAAGGCAGATGCTTAACCGACTGAGCCACCCAGGCACCCCATCAACTCCTTAATATCTTGACCATCATTTATTATCAGTCAAAAAGCTAAGAAGCCTATTGCTTCCATTAACCTTTGTTTTTCAGTTTGAATTTTTATTTATTTCTAGAAAACATTCTAAGATACAATTACAAGCTAACCACCATTTGGTTGCTTTATTGTTTTATGAAATTATTATTCAAGTTGATAGTCTTAAAAATACTAATATATTTATTGATAAATACAGACATAAAATCTTAACACATTTTAATTTTTTTAAGTATTAAAGATACATATGTAAGTATGAAAATGTTACCCAGAAGGTACTAAAAGTTGCACTAAAAAGCTTACTTAAGTAAGCTTTAATAAACACATATTGCACACTCATATAATATCCTAAAATTTTAAATTGTATCATGCTGACAATTACCACACGGGACCGAATTTGGAAAGTACGAAAGGAGGGGCTATTTTAATGAAGGTTAGCCTTTTTATTTTTATTGAATGGAGGTGGGGGTACATGAAGTTCAATAGAATTCCTCCTGCCACGCCTCGGGCCCTGTCCAGGTTGCCAAATCCTGTGTCTCAGAAGTGTTCCTAAGCCAATAACCTCTTCGGTAACCACCCCCCTCAGGCAGCTTCAGAATCCCATCCCACCGTGCATGCCCACCTCCCACCAGCCCTTCTGGGCAGATCACATGGCTTTCCACCCTCGTCACAACCAGCATGTCCCTGATGGGCTGTGCAGCACTTAGTTCCTGCAGGAGGACAGGCCCCTGCATTTCCCCTGCTGTTGGAAATCTAGGCCTGATAACGTTTATAATTGAGCATAAAATAACAGATTCCGAGAATGAAGTTGCCAGACACCGAATAATGTGACGCTTCTTTGATGTGAGTCTTACTCCTGTGGTATAAGATAATATGTTACCAGAAAAAATTAAATTTTCTTTAGATTTTAATGAAAGCCAATAAATTACATCTTGACTCCACCATTAAAATGTTTACCATCATATTTCCTATGTGGAGAGCACTGTATTCAGACTTGGGGTTATTGTCTCAAGTTAAACAGAAGTGACTTATTAATAAATCAAAAATTAAACTTTGCAGTCAAAGCCAAATCCCAGGGATTACAAAGGATTTTTTTTAAAGATTTATTTATTTATTTATTTATTTATTTATTTATTTATTTTAGAGAGAGAGAGCATGGGGGAAGGGGCAGAGAGAGAATCTTAAGCAGACGCCCCACTGAGCATGGAGCATGGAGCAGGTAGGAAGCCAGGAAGTTCTGTCGAAGGGGGTGACAGGTAAGCTGAGCCTGCGTACAGAGAAAACAACAGTCTTACAAAGGTCTGGAAAGAACATGTAGAGCAGAAGACAGCAAGAGTGGCGGCCCTGACCCACAGCCGGCAGATCCAAGACACAGAGCATCTATCCTGGAAGGGAACCATGTGGGGCTCGATCTCACTACTCTGCGATCACGACCCGAGCTGAAACCAAGAGTCAGACGCTCCGCCCACTGAGCCACCGAGGTGCCCTGGGATGACAAAGGATCCGTGTCGTGTCAGGATCTCACCCCTTGGTTTGTCTGTATCTGCCCCTATGTTTGGCTCCTTCGTTTCTCCTTCATGGATTCTGACAAGGCAGGTCGATGGCAGCAGCATCTTTATGTCAGACCAAGCTCTGGTGTAATAACTCAGATGAATAAATCACACGATGAATCTTGACATACGAGATTCTGTGCTTTGACACAGAGCTAATATGTTCTAAAGTATTAAGGAATAGAAGCCTCATTTTCAGGCTCTAATTAAGTGTCTTGCAAATTGTTACAGAATGTGAAAAGTTTAACAACACTGAAAATGAAGACTGGCAGTCAAATTAATATCAGAATCTTGAGAGAAATGAAAATAAACAAAGATAAAGCTAAATATAACCTGAAATTGCCTCAAAGCTTTTAAAGTGCCTGAAAAATTAAGTGGCATTGTCTTTATGAATCCCACACGTGACTCGTGGCCTAAAGAAGCAGAGTTGGGACGAGCTTCCTTGAGCGCGGAGCAGTATCTTAAATACTTTACCCCAAATACCTTCCACTCGCCACATGTCCACCCCTCAAATGCCATCCTTGTACATTCAGATACAGAAGATCCCAGACTGTAGAAATCTGGAGAAGAAGTAAGTGAGGATTGAGGGAGAAAGCAATCGCGTGCAGCCTGTGACAGCCGGTCAGTAGGAGGCTCTGAAAGGACCTGAGGACCTGTAGACAAGCAGCATGGGGTTTTTAATCATCAAAATCTTCGCCGAGTATAAAAGACACAGAAATTAGGGTCTGGAAATGGTGCATCTCAGGACATCACAGAGGGCAAAACAAGGATACGTTCAGAACCAGACTGGCAGCCATGGGGACAGACCCTGAAGGAGATGTTCTCACACACAATGATGGGGAACCGGGGTCCAACCTGCTTTCCTGCGCTGGCTGAGCACGTCTCAACTTGCTTGAGTTTGGGTAAAAAAAAAACAGAACATATACTCTGACAGAGATATTGGCACTCCTTGAGAATATCAGAGTGAAACAATCCGGAATAGCCAATCCAGTTTAAATGGGTCATCGAAGATCATCAGACATGGGGGGTGAGGGGGTATCCTGGAAGAAAAGATTAATAAACACTGACATAGGGAAAAACTGAGATAACTCAAGGAATAAAAAAAATTAACTTCAATTAGTATTCTAAGAGATTCACTAGGATACCACATTCACAAATGAATATCCTATTAGCTGAAACAACCAGAGGACAAAAAAGCTTTTGGACATCAAGATACACTTATAACTTTGGTTATTCTTAATTTAAATTCAATTTGGTTAACATATACTGTATTATTAGTTTCAGGGGTAGAATTTAGTGATTCATCAGTTGCAGATAACACCCAGTGCTCATTACATCATGTGCCCTCCTTCACATCCGTCACCCAATTACCCCTTCCCCCTACCCCCCTACCCTCCAGCAACCCTCAGTTTGCTCCCTGGACTTACAACTTTTTTTAAAAGAAGAGCAGGAGAGAGAGGTATTCCAGAATGAAACAAAGAACAAAAAAATAAGAAGGAAAAGAAGGAAACCAGGAGAGCAAAGACAGACTCTGTGAGCCAGGGTCGAACCAACAACAGACCTCTAAACACAAAATAGAGGTGAAGAACCACAGAGAATTCATGAAAGCGTCTGTCCAGCACGTCTGGAGAAGACCTCAAGTGTTCAGTGGAAAGGATCCCCTCAGAGACAAGTAAGAGGGATTTTTAAAGACTCATCTTTGGAAACATCCCAGAGAATTTTGACAGAAGCAGAGAAAATGGCAGCTTCCGAAGAAAAGCAAGGCCACCGCGGAGGACCGAAAACTAGCTGGCATTGACCGTCATCAGCGGCACCCTGGTCTGGTTTGAACCCGCCTCACTCCCCACAAAATTATCAATCACAGGCAAGGCTAAAATAAAACCACTTACAAATAAGGAATAATTCAGTGGCTTTTTAATAAAACTACTTGAAGATGTTATAAAGGATGTTATTCAGGAATAAAAGATACAGTGTATAAGATCTGTTGCATTTGAGGATATAGGATATACATCAGAGACACAAGTTTGTCTGGTCAGTGGGAAAGAAAAAGGCAACTAAAACTTCACCGGAAAAAATTAAAATTCTACCATGGTACAATTTCGACAACTGATAGGAAAAAGGAAATTCCTAAGGGAGAGAATTCGTGCCATGTCGACACCCTGAATATTGTCTTTTGGGTCACACAGCGAGCCTCACCTTGGCCTGCAAAGCCAGGCATGTCATTTCCAGACGGCGTGGCCTGCTGAGAGGCCCCCGCAGGGAAAAACAGGGAATCTGCTTTCCAACCACTTCCACCCAAACCCCGGCTCTGCACTTCACTATTTGAGGGGCTTTGAGAAACTCTTTCTGTTGTTGTTGTTTGACATTCAACATAAAATATTGTTTCAAATATACAGTTTTAATATATTGTAAGGACACTTTCTTGTGAATAAAAATGAGTCCACATGATTTTTTAATTTCTTATTGTTGTTTTTAAAAACTAAAGGATTTAATTTTTTCTCTCCTTCTCTTATCATCTTTTATAGTTTCTAGACTTTTGCCCTTTTTCTCAACTGGCTTATATAGGACTAAAATAATTTATGAAATGTTGCACTTAATGATACTTAAATATTAATTTTGAAAGGATATTGAGTAGAAATTCATATGCCATTCTATGTTAAATTAATAAATTAGATAAATGGGCACAGGCCAAAATTATGGGGGAGAAAATGAAATCATCTAGGTCCATATACCACTCAGGCATAAAAGGGATCTCTCGAGATGCCAAGGAATTCCCCTCGTTCTTTAACTCTTTCAGAATAAAGGGAAAAACAAAACTTCCTGAAATATTTCTACTGAAATAAAGTAAGCAATAATGGCATCTGAACAAAAAAACAATCATTAAAATAACATGATTGCCATTGATGGGGTATCCCATTAATGGAATATGGTGAGAAAATAAACATGTAACTAAAAAATATTGGAAAGGGCAACAAAACTGTTGGGTTTTTTGCATCTGGGATGATTGTCAAAACACCTAGAGGAAACAACTAATAATTTATTAAACCCAGAGTTCAGTAAAGTAGTTCAATATAGGATCAGCATAGAAAAGCAATAATTTTCCCATGAATTAATGAATGAAGAAGATAGATTTCTTTGCATATGCAAAGCATACAGACATGCTGTGTAAGTGGACGACAGACAACAATGAGGAACCAATATTTTAAATACTCTGTAGGAATCCTCCCCAAAGTAATCCATAATTCAATGCACCTTCCATCAAAATTTCATTGCACGTGGAGGACGGTGGTGGGGAGCTTGACAAAACAGTTCTGAACTTCACCTAGATGAGGAAGTTGCAAAAAGGTCACAACATTTTCTGAAATAAATGAATCATCGTGGGGACAGCAAAGTTTGAAGGTGTTTTGCTCCCTTTCAGCAATCTTTCCTGCAGAAATAAATACATTTTAGGGGACTCAAATGAAAGGTGCTCACTGCTGTATCTGACAATAGTAAGAAAATTGGAGATTACCTAACTGCCGATCTAAATTGTGCTGGATAAGTTAATTCTGATTCAACTGTTCTGGCCTCCTGTTCACCCACTGAAATAAATACTGTCCGTGCGGCGTCGTGAGAAATACTGAGATGGCGTGTCTACATCTCGGCTAGTAGGGAAGAACAGCAAGAGACACTTAGAGGCAAAAAAGTTTACAAAACAATATGTACAGCCTGATCACATTTACAGAAAACATTTTATGTGTGAACATAAATATTTCTCTGGGTCTAGAGTTATGTTTGTCCATGAACAGCAAAATGTGGAAGCATCCACCAAACTCCTGAGGAACGAAAAGACGAAGGAGACCTTCCACTTTGTACTCGATGCATTTTGTGTTGTTTGATTTTATTAATTGAGTGAATGTTTTGTAGTTTTTTTAATGATAAAAGAGGAATTTCCAATTATTTGGTGATTTTTAAAATATCCCTATACATAACTAGACTCACTCGCTGCTCACTGGAGCGTCTGTAACTTAGTAACTTTTGTCTCTCTGGCAAACAGCGCTAACTTTGCAGATAAGATGCCCTGCATCTGTAGTTCACAGCAAGAAAGCCAGCAGAGGGTGATGCTGATGTCTCAAGAGCCGCCCGTATTCGGCACAGGAGCACACAAACAACACCATCAGGGGCTGTAGAACGTGGTTCTAGAACGCCCCCTTGAGTTCTTTCTAAAGAAATCTCTGGAGACGCAAACACGTTGCTCACCTGGCGGTGAGGATGCTCCTAAAACCTAAAGCCACCAGCAAGAACTGAAGGAACTCGATCTGCCAAAAATACTTACATAATTATATACTTATAATATGTCAGTATATATTACTTATATACTTACAATCAGGAAAGGTTGTTCAAATATTAAGATCACCTAAGTGAGAAGTTTATTTTGTGAAAGAAACAATACTTCTTTGACTGACTTGCTAAGAGTAGAAATCAGACCACAGGGCGCCAGTCCATCCACCGAGACATCATAGTTCACTCGCCCTGCCAGGACTGTGGAGACCGTTGCTACGGATCTGTTCCTGGTGCCTGTCCACCGAGGAAGCAAGCCCCACGGAGCACCGTGCCCCTCCTGAGGCATAAATGCTCAGCGTGAATCAGGGAAAGTCGTTTTACTTCCTCTTTAAGTTTTAAAATTCCTCTTGTTCTATTCTTGGGAACTGAGAAAAAAAAGATTAGGAAACTGAAGAAAGATGTAAAATATGGAATAAACATAAACTGAACAATAATCTATCATTTTACGAAAATATTTCTTGTCAAATATTACCAACTCTTTGACAGTGGGTGATGTATTCATGCCATTGGGTCAGTCACTGCGAAGATACTGAGTTGTGTGCTCACTACTGAAATTGATACCAGACCCCCGGGAATGGTCCTTCCTAATTTTGCCGTCCACGACCTGGCGACCTCGAGCTTGCTTCGACACAGAAGCGCGCTGCTGTGCGGACAGGAGTCACCCTTCTGCCCAGACACCTGTAACAGCTCGATAAGCCTCCCGTGTGTTTATCCTCTGAAAATCCATGATCACCTGCTTTCCCCACCGATGCTCGTACCTTGAAACACTCTGGATCCCACCCTTTCCCTGTGGCCCTTTCTCTGGGGAATAACTGTGGCACCTGCTAGACCACATGAGATCTCGGGCATCTTCCGCCGGCCACAGAGGACAGTAGGCACGGGGCTCTTCCCGGGAAGCCACCCTGCGCCAGCTCGCTTCCTCACGGGGCCGGGGACTGTGCTTGGGAGGCAGCAGAGCAGACTGGACGGGAGAGAGCCAATCGAACATCCCCACGTCCCGACTCTTCAGACTGCCATCTCAACAGCGGTTCTCAAAGCGTGGTCCCCAGGCCCGCAGCGTCGGCACCGCCTAAGAACTCGGGAGAGATGCAGATTCTCAGGCCTCGCCCCAGACCTACTGTGGCAGGAACTCTGGGGAAACACGCGGTTTCACGGTGCCTTCAGGTGACTCTAGAGACCCCCGTTCTGCAACATTCCGAGAGCTCCGGAATTCCGTGCTCACTGACTGTCTCCGCCGGGCCTAGACGGAATCATCAGCCAATTAATTGTAGTCTAAAATTAACACATTGTTGTGTTGGTCTGGTTAATAACTAATTGCAAGGTAATGCAGAATTCCCAGCCCAGAAGTAGCTCTCAACTGCTGACCATCCCGAGGAGACTGATAATCCAGGGTTTTCCCTCTGGGTCCAGGAAGACCTTCCCATTTGGTTTCATCAAGTGCACAGATGGGAATTTCATCTAAGATTTTGTTATAGATAGTCCATGGCAAATTTTCCCAATCGATGCAAACGGTTTGACTTAGGGGAAAATATGTGAAAATCATTTTCAAAGAAATTCAGTTTCCTTACTTCCAAATATGCCTCTAACCTTCTTCTCTTGCTGCCAATCGTATCCCTTCTCCTATCTAATTGCTCCCCTGAGGTTAGAGTGGTTTTCCTAAAAGAAAAATTTTATAATTAAAGTATAATACGCTCTTTTGCGTTTAACCCTCCTGCCCTCAGGATGAAGTTCAAATCTCCAGAGGGTCACGAATTGGGACAATCTCCACCTTGTCTCTCAGGCTGGGTCCCCAGCATCCCCCACACAGCACACGAGCAACACGTCACTATGACTGTTCCCACTGTCCTGACTTACCACATACCTCCCGAGGCTCAGAGCTTGTGTGGGGCATGCTCATCGACAGTGGGCCTTCAGATCTGAGCTCATGAAACAGGACTCTCCATGTGTGCTCTCAGCCTGCTACGGGCTAAGTATCCATGTCCAATTGTCCCCAGCCACCATAGGGGAGGAAGAAATTTCCCTCAGCCCTCTAGGGCCCCTGGCTGGTCTGAAAAGTCAGCTGACAAAGACAGATTAACAAGAAAGAAGCAGGCACACTTAGTTATTGTTTTATGTGACATAAGTTTTATGTGACACAGGAACTTTCATAAGGAGATGAGGACCAGAAGAGACGGTGAGACTGAGTGTTGTTATGCTTGGTGTGAGGAAGAGTGGGGGGCGTGAGGAATACACAGGTCAGGAGTAGGAGGTGAGTGCTCCAGCCTGGGGGAAACAGCAAGGCCTGCCTCTTAGGATTCTTCTCAGGTCCCTCTAGCTCTGGAGATAAGGAAACTCCTGCCCTCTGTGTCTAGGGAGGGTGCCCTTCACAGGAGGGTTCTATGAGCTGCTTCAGGGAAGAAGAGGGGATGATCTTTCTGCTTCTGCCATTCCTCAAATTCCTTCAGCTTAAAATACTCAATGCACCAATGTGCCACATTTGGGGTAGTGCATCCTGAACCCCATGACTATCTCTACCTCTTCTATCAAAGCAACTGTCACACTGGATTTCCAGTGTATTTGTTGGAATACTCCTCTGTATTTGGAAGGGATCATTTCTAACTTATTTACCACTGTATTTCCGGGGCCAAAGAGAATGTCTGGCACTCATTAAGTGCATGCTAGGTGAATGAATGAATGAATGAATGAATGAATGAATGAATGAATGAAATCCAAGCACAAGGAGAATCTCTGACTGCTAACAATATCCCAGAGAGACCCTGCTAGGCCTGTTATAAATGACTATGGAAAGGCCACATTTGAACCACCATATTGAATTCCAGTGACTAACTTTCTAAAAATTGGTTGCTTATTTGGAAAAACCTAATTTTCCCTTTTCCCCTTTTCCTCTTTCCCCTTTCCCCTGGTCTTATTTTCTTGAGTAAATTCCTCAGCCTCAGAGAAGGGGGAGAGATAAAAACTTTCATGCTCTGAGCTGAATTTTGCACATTTTCTGAAATTTCTAAAGTAGCACAATCCCTAGTGAGAAGGAACTGAGAATATCTACCTATTCAGTTGGTTTTATTGGAGAAGTTACCAGCAGTTTCTGAGTGGTCACAAATCACCTGGAAACCCATTTCTGTTCCACAGGCAGTCTTCCTAAGCTCCCCACTCCTGGCTCACACAACACTGACCACCTTAATAAGACACACCGAAGGAAAGACTGCACTCTCTTGCCTGGAGGACCAAGACGTGGGCCCTGGACAGTTGCTCAGGGGCCAGACTGCCCTCAAGCTGGGGCATGGGCTCTGTGGTTGGGACCTGTGCTCCAGGAGTACGGCTAATGGTTCCTCTGACTTGTACAAATGTAAATAGAGTCAAGTCAATAACCACTGGCTTGAGAAAAAGAAATAACAGGTTTCTCGGGGCCCTCCCAACATCACTTATTATGTAAAGCCAGTAGCTGGGGAAAAGGTGGGAGGGTTTGTATAGAAGAGAAGAAATCAAGAAATATACCCCTTCCCCTTTTTTATAGTTGTTTCAATTTTTTAAATATCTGGTTTGTTGGGAATAATTACATACAGCAAAATTCACCCTTGTTAATTGCACAGGTCTATGAGATTTGAGAAAGAAATACAGCTGTGAAGCTGCCCCCACAATTAAGATCCAGACCGTTTCCACCACCCCAAAGTGTTCCCTTCTAACCCAGTATGGGCCGTCACTCCCACCACAGGCAGCTCTAGGCAAGCACTATCTGCCTCCATTGGAAGAGTCTTGTCCTATAGATGGACTCCTACAATATATACACTCGAGTCTACCTTCCTTCACTTGTCACCACGATTCTGAGATCCATCCAGCCAGTGCATGTTCAGAAGTTCACACGTTTTCAATACTGAGCAGCATCCCATTGAGTAAATGACCTATAGGTGCTTTACTCACAGGGTGATGGACAGTCGGGATACTCCAGTTTGGGTCTGTTGTGAATAAAGCTACTGTAGACAATATATAAGTCTTTGTGCAAACATGTTTTCATTTATCTTCGTACCTAAGAGTTGTATTGTCGGTTGGGTGGTAAGCATATGTTTGTAAGAAACTCCCACACATGCCCCACGGTGACTGTCCCATTCTGCACCCCCACCAATATGGATGAGGGGGTTCCAGTTGCTCCACATCCTCACCAGCATTTAGTATCATCAGTGTATGTTTTTAAAATGTTTAATTCATTCTAACTGATGTGCACATTGTCCTATTCTGTGCTGTGGCTTGGGCAATATTATTCTTTTTGATGTCTTTATTTCTTTCTGAAAACATCACTACAGAATTCCGACAATTTGTATTCCTAAGAAGAAATTTTTTTAGCTTTCTGTAACCCCTTTAAAAATATTACATTTGACCAGGAGTTACACTGACACTAAGATTTTTAAAATTTACTTCTTTCCCTTTCTAACAGCAAATTGCTAGTGTAGGCTTTAAACCAGTGAACTGAAAATAATAAGTAAGAAGAAGAATAACAGCACCAAGGGCACAGTTAATTCAAAAGCTATATAAAGAGCTGACTCGGGCGCCTGGGTGGCTCAGTTGGTTGAGCGACTGTCTTCGGCTCAGGTCATGATCCTGGAGTCCCGGGATCGAGTCCCGCATCGGGCTCCCTGCTCAGCAGGGAGTCTGTTTCTCCTTCTGACCCTCCCCCTTCTCATGCTCTCTCTCTATCTCATTCTCTCTCTCAAATAAATAAATAAAATCTTAAAAAAAAAAAAAAGAGCTGACTCTACTTAACTGAACTTAGAAATCTTACTGAGATTCTCTTGCAAATACATTTGAGATGACTTGAATTTTGAACATCTCTGTCAAGAGAAATTAATTTAACTTGCAAAATTGTCATAACTTGTGTTTTTAACAGGGGAAAAGGGAAGGTAAGTGCATAAGGTTATATGGTTGTGGAAGAAAAAGATGAGATGGAACAGTGGATGAGGCCAGGCAGTGGGGACCCCAGGGCTGGGAGGATGGAGGAGCGTGGAACAGCCACATGCCCAGGTATTAGAGAACTGCATAAAATGTTTGCATTCTGGAATTGGATGAACCAGATCTACCTGTGCACTTTTTCAACACATGCTGAATCTCACCAAGCTTTGGTTTCTTCATCCGTAAAGTGGCAGTGAGAATAGCACCAAAGTCATAGCTATGAGAAGTCAGTAAGAAAACCTGTCAAATACTCAGCAGATGGGGACCAGGTGGGGAGATGGTGTTATTAATGATCAGTTGCAAGGTGTGGGCAACAGTGGGGACTCATGGGTGAACAGGTAAACCCTAGAGGAGAATCTGGGAGTTTCAATCTGTCTATACTCCACAAGTTCATTCATGGGAAAATAAAGCAAATTATGTTACTAGAAAAGAACATATTTTAGCCCATAAGAGAAACCCAATGTAAAAAATCAAAAGTAAACTTGAAATTGCACAGAGCCTGCCTCCACTATGAGAAAAGTGAACAGGGACAGAAAAAAATCATATTCCCTTTCTGAAAAGACCTCACTTAATTTTAGGATGAGTAAAGAAAAAAAAGTATTCATCTGCTCATTTAGAGACTAATTTATATAATGGCAAATGGGTCCACACCAACTCTCTAGAAAATTCAACAAAATCCATTTTGTTAATTTAGTTGGATAAGCAATTTTACTCACAAGAATTTTATCTTACAGATATATAGGCACATCTACACAGTTAGAAAGGTGTATGTATAATCATTTCAGCCATAAGACTGTAAACTATATATTATCAATGAGAAATGGGTCAAGTTAAAATTACATACATTCAGTGAAGTTTGAGTCATGCTCCACAGCAACAGAAAAGAATGAAGAAGCTTTTTATGTCCTGATATATTAACATCTTCAATATATACAGTTGAGTGAAAATGGCATAGGAATAAACAAATAGATCAATGGACTAGAATTGAGAGCTTAGAAATAAACACTTACAAGTATGGTCCCTCGAATTGCAGCAGGGTAGCCAGGATAATTCAGTAAGGGAAGAATGGTCTTTTCAACAAGGAGTGCTATGACAACTACAAAAGAATGAAGCTGGTCCCTTACCTCACGCCATATCCAAAGGTTAACTCAAAATGGCGCCAAGATCTAACACTAGGAGCTAAAGCTGTACAGCTCTCAGAAGGAAAGAGGGACATAAATCTGGATGGCCTTGTATAGCCAATGGTTTCTTAGATGTGACACCAAAAGCACAAGCAACCAAAGAAAAAACAGGTAAATTAGACTTCTTCAAAATTAAAAATGCTGGTGCTCTAAAAGACAACACCAAGGAAGCTAAAATACAACCATTAGACAACCGTTCTCCCAGGAGAATGGGGGAAAATGTTTGCCAACCGTGTATCTGATAAAGGCTTGTGTCCAGATTATATAAAGGACTCTTACAAGTTAACAGTGAAAAGACAGTTCATTAAAAAGTGGGGAAAGGATCTAAATAGATACTTCCCCAAAGAAAATACAGAAATAGCCAATTAGCTCAAAAAGTTGAACAGTGATTGTTCACATAAGCCAGCAATTCTACTTCTAGGTATATACCCAAAGAATTGAAAATTTATATCCACAAAAAGACGTACATAAATATGCATGCCAGCCTTCTTCAAAATGCCACCTCCCCCCTGCAAAAAAGAAAAAAAAAAAGGGTCAACCGACTAATGGATAAACAAAATGGAATATTATTTGGCCATAAAAGAACAAAGTCCTCATTTGTCCTTGAAAACATTATGCAGAGACCATTCGCAAAAGACCATGTACACATGATTGCATTTATATAAAGTGTTTAGAGTAGGCAAATCCATGGAGACAGAAAGCAGACTGATGGCTGCCAGGGGCAGGGTGAGGGGCAGCGTTTCTTTCCGGTATGATGCAGAGACAGTGGTGATGGTTGCACAGTTCTGTGAATAAACCACTGAACTGCAGTCTTCAAGTGGATAAATTTTGTGACATGTCAGTTATATTTCTATGAAGCTGTTACTTTTTTAATGATTGCATAGGAAATAGTAGTTTAAAACTATTTTAAATATATTTTTAAATACGTTAAAATCTTTTTTTTTTAAAGATTTTATTTTTATTTATTTGAGAGAGAGAGAATGAGAGACAGAGAGCATGAGAGAGAGGCAGAGGCAGAGGGAGAAGCAGGCTCCCCGCCGAGCAGGGAGCCCGATGCAGGACTCGATCCCGGGACTCCAGGATCATGACCTGAGCCGAAGGCAGTCGCTTAACCAACTGAGCCACCCAGGCGCCCCCTTAAATATGTTAAAATCTTAATAATGAAGAAATGGAATCAGATATTATGATACCAAGAATGTAAGTGAGCCAAATATCCATCCTTCATATCAGAGAGTTTATAGATACTGTCTTTTGCTACAAGTAAACACATAGATTTATAAATATGTTCTCTAAAGTAACAGAAGCACCTTCCCAAAGAACTGGAAACAAACAGTTCTAAACTATGGCCTCTGATCACAGCATGTTCAAGGGGAGGCTTTTTATCTTAAGCCTTTTTACACTATTTCACTTGTTAATGAGTGAATACTCTATTTTAAGCAAATATTTTTAATTATAATAGATTAGAGTTATAATAACAGCTTGCAAAGTTTTCTACGAAATATGTTAAGAAACCAAGTTGCAGAAGAGAACACATAATATGACTCCTTAGTCCTTAGGCAGCAGAAATTATTGCTCAAATATCATTGTGTGCGAGTGGGAGGCTCCAAAAGTGGGCAGAATGACTGACAGGGATTAGCTGGGAACGGCGTGCATGGGCCAGTGAGTCCTGCCAAGGCAGGAGACTCCCACCTCCACCTTTACACTTCCAGAATTTTCTCCACAGTGACTGTGCTCACTTTATGATATTTACTATTTAAAAGGCAATGGAAACAACTCTCTTTTTAAGTGTTTTTAAAATTTACTCTGGTTTTCTATTGCCTTAATAATACTAATCTTCCAATTCGTTTGAAAATAATTTAAGGGCAGGTAATTAAATCTTTGGGAGGTCAGTTATATGTGAGGAGAGAAAGGAAGGCAGCAGGGTTGATCTTTTAAGACAGAAAAAAACAGAACAACCTCCTTGCCTTTGACCGAAATTGAACTTGAGACTTTGGCAGCTTTCCTCATGGTCCCTCTCTCCTCCGCAGAAAAATGTACGAAGAACTTCAATAAAACAAACACTGAAGAACAGGGAACATATCATCCAAGTACAGCAAAATACTTAGCCAGAGGATTAACGAGCTAGGTCCAACCGAACAGCCGGAAGCACAGGAAAATACAGTCCCAGAGGGAAGAAAACACAGACCAGGCAGAGAAGCTATAAAATGAAGTAGAAGGAAGAGTCAACTTTTGCCAGATTCCTATACAGATGTGAAAGGCTTGAAAGAAAGACTTTTTTTTTTCTTATTTGATTTCTGATATGTGGAAGATGTAACATACCCAGTTAGGATTCAATTGTTTATTTATTTTTATTTTTTTATTTAAATTCAATTAGCCAACATTAGGGTTCAATTTTTTAAAAGTATGAATTTCTTTTAAAAAAATGAAAGAACTTGGAAATTTATAATGAATATAACTAATCTCTAGTGTCTAGCTCAACTAAATAGTTCAGACTGATTAACGGTGTCTTTTTGTCACCACTTGATGGCAACAAAGTTAATCCACAGGGGCAGTTCTGGACAAGGTAACACTGATGCTTACAGGGAGAACGTGGAGGGCACGGCTTTATGGATCAAGACACAGTTCAGCAGAAATTCACAAGAGCAGGAAAGGTATTTCAGATTGCATATACGGGCTTTTGTTTTCTAAAAAAATCAAGCAATATTCTTTGGCATTCTCGGGAAGGAAGGAAGAAAAGATTGCTGCATTCAGAAAAAAATTTTAATTTGTCTAGCTACGGTAATTGGATTTTTATTCACAAGCAGTATGTAGAGAATCACAATGGAATGCACTTAAATTAGGTTAAAATGATATTCTTGAAATGTGATTTGCAAAATTAGTTTGTAATACACAATATTCCCCTGGCCTAATGTTAAGTGGATTTTGGATGATATGTTTCAGAGCAATTTTCCATTCGAAGTTTTTAACTCTTATCCTCCCCTTATAGTCTGCATTTGGGCATGTTGTGCAGGACATTTCTCTCTTCTTAGTTTTAATATGGAGTCTTCAGTAAAGAATGGAACCCAGAAGGAGCAGCTCTGCCAAGCAAACAGTGATCGCCGACTGCAACCTGCTCTCTGGATGGTCCACCTTTGATGAAGGGTCCTTGACTCCAGGGATGCACCTTCTTTAAAAACCATTATATTAGGGGTGCCTGGGTGGCTCAGTTGTTAAGCATCTGCCTTCAGCTCAGGTCATGATCCCAGGGTCCTGGGATCAAGCCCCACATCGGGCTCCCTGCTTGGCAAGAAGCCTGCTTCTCCCTCTCCCACTCCCCCTGCTTGTGTTCCCTCTCTCGCAGTGTCTCTCTCTGTCAAATAAATAAATAAAATCTTTTAAAAAATAAATAAATAAATAAAAACCATTATGTTAGGGTTCCCAGAGAAGCAACAAATAGGTGTGTGTGTGTGTGTGTGAGTGTGTGAGTTGATAGAGACATTTATTGTAAGGTATGGCCCACACCATCTTTTACGAAGGCCGAGATCTGCTGTCTACCATCTGCAGGCTGGACACCCAGGAAGGCCAGTGGCCACATGAAGTCCTGAGAGCTGGAGGCTGGGGGCAAGAGAAGGTCCACGTCCCAGCTCAATGACCAGGCAGAGCAAATTCAGCCTTCCTCTGCCTTTTGATGTGTTCTGGTTGGGCAGATAGGATGTGACCCGCCACTTGGGGGGAGGGCCGTCAGCTTTACCCTGAGCGCTATCTCACATGCTAACCCCTTCCAGAAACACCCTCACAGACAACCCAGAAGTAACGTGTGACCAGATGTCTGGGTCCCTGTGGCCAAGCCAAGTTGACATATAAAATTAATCATCCCAGCCAGTTTCCACTCCTTAGATAGTGTGACAAAGTTCAAGTACGGAAAACGTACAACTTTGTTCAAAATCACCCAAAAGAGTACCTCTAGGTGTTATTTGAGGGTTGAGGCTGATGCAGTTTTTAAATGTGATTTTTTTTTTTTTTTAAGATTTTACCTATTCATATGAGAGAGAAAAAGCATGAGAGAGATCGAGAGTACAAGCAGGGGGAGGGGCAAGGGGAGAAGCAGACTCCCCGCTGAGCAAGAAGCCCAATAGGGGACTCAATCCCAGGACCCTGGGATCATGACCTGAGGCAAGGCAGACGCTTCACCGACTGAGCCACCGAGGCGCCCCAAGTGTGATTATTAATGTATTCCACTGTAAGTCACACACTACTCCAAATGGAGACCAACTTCCAGTGGATCCACAGGCAGGGATGGACGACAGCCTGAGCTCAGAGCATCACTCAGAGCGTCATCAGAGCATCATTGGGTTCTGTGTGTACCGCCGTCAGGAGTTACGCAGGTCCACCCCAAGGACCGCAGGTGCAGCATTACAAAGAGATGAAATGGAGAGGCTGCTGGATGATCTCTAACTACCCACTGTTTGTTTGTCTATGTAGCAATCTAGAAAAACAGAGCATACAGTAAATAATTATCGAGAGGCTTATATCTACATGTGCACGATGTATTAGGATGAATTCTCTACTTATGTGTGTGCTTGATAACATCCTAATATTGACCTTATAGGAAACTGTCTATTAGTTAGCTTCTTCCCCCAAATACTTGGTGAGCGTCTACTCTGGGCAGGCCCATTGAACCTGACGCCGCATAGACCATCAGAGAGCACACTCCACAGAGGCAAGATTTTCTGGTTCACTGGAGGCTCATCAGAATCTAGACCAACGTCACATAACACAATGTTGTGCACTGGTAGAAATGCTCTGTCATTCCCCACCACCCACACGGACAGTGAAAACCTGAAATGTGCCGAGAGTGAGTGAGAACTGAATCTTTAGTTTTATTCTATTTTTTTTTATTTAAATAACCGACTATGGCCAGTAGCTTCCCTACTGGACAAGGCAGATGTGCCCTAACACAGCTGAAGCTCGGTATTTGTTGTTGGAACAGAAGAGGTGGTTCCCTGCCCTTCTGGACCTGCCTTTACAACATGGAGAGACCTAAGTGTTAGTCAAATGATGATAAAATAAATCTGCAATTTCAAATTATAATCTCTCCTTTGAAAAGTGCACAGTGATAAGAAGGAATATGACCAAAGGCCTGGAGACCCAGGGCACTGTCTCTGAGGAGTGACCTTGAGTTAAAACCCAGACCAGAGGGGGCCATGCAGAGGCACAGAGAGAAGGAAGGAGGGAGGGAGAGCTGCTGTAGCTGAGGGCAGGAGGGAGTGGGGCTGACCCCGGAGGAGAGTGACCAGGGAGCGGGGCTGACGGAGGAGAGTGACCAGGTTGTGGTTGGGGTTTACCCTGTACCCCGGCAGCGACGAGAACCAGCTGGATGCTGGGCAGAGGAGGGGCCTATGAGTGGTGCATTCTATAACAATCATCCATCTACATCGTAGAAAATCAATTAGAAGGGGAAAAAGCGTGGGTCGGAGGACACGGGAAGAGTGGAGCACAGATGAGCCGCAGGGCCACGGATTACGGCGGTTCACGGAAGGGTAACTCGGGAGAGAAGTAGTCATGTTAGAACAGCATGGAAGGGACCTGCCCTGCACCGGCCAAGGGGATCAAGAGCACCGCTTCCCTCAGGTCTCTGTGCAGCCTAGCTAGATGGTACTGTACGAGGAACACCCAGATCAGGCCAAGTGTCCGATGGAAAAGTCACTGCCTACTGCACAGACCAGGTGTATGAATTACGTCACTTCCGTCACTCATGTGTTCATTCACCCGTGTTCACCGAGTGCCTGCCCGATGACAGGCACTGCCTCCCCCAGCAGATAGAGCCATGAACAGGGAAGGCATGGTGCCCTCCCTGGTGTGCACGTGCATGCGTGTGCAGACGCCGCGCCCTCCCTGCTGTGCATGTGCGTGCATGAGTTGTGTGAACTAGAAGTGACAGAAAATCTAGTTACATTTTCAGCTCTCATGGTCACATCTTCCTAACTGTTAGTTTACTTTTTTTAATCTTAATACAGGTCACAGGTCCTCTTTTGTCTTCGGAAGTATAAATTGCAGTCCCAATACAACAGTGCTTATATTTTCTTAAGGAGTAAAAAAGCACAGGAATTTCAAAATGCACTTTACACATATCACTTCTTTCCAGCTGGTGTGGTTAATGTCTCGGCGTGTTTATGTCGCGGCGTGGACGGGCTCTCACACCTTCTCGGGGCAAGCTGTTCAGGGGTGAGAGACATCAGACAGCTGCGAGTGGCCAATGGAGTTCCATCCCCACCACATGCACCAACATCTCCCCCTCCCACAAGAATCAACGGGAAAATCACAGATAAGAACATCTGGTTAAAATTTGCTCAATTGATAGTTGTCACATTTAATGAAGCCGAGATGTAATAGATGTCACGGTGTGACCTAATATTCCTTCTGTGTGTGCCACTCCTGGTCGTCTGAGCTGGGCCGCAGAATGACAGGTGGGCTGTGTGCACCGCAGGTGCGCTCCCCACGCAGGTAAGCTCCCAGGCCCCTAGATACGGACAGGGTCTGACCAGAAACGGGATGTGGAACACTTCGTTAGACCCACCCCCTGGACTGCCGCGGGGCCTGGGTGGGTGGCAGCCCTGGGACAGAGGACTGCTCCGGCCAGCTCTGCAGCCACACCTGCGGGTGCCTCTCCCCACCTGGGAGACCTCCTCCCTCACCCGCTTCTGAGAGGTCGGTCAAGCTTGTCCGAACCCATTGGAGGGCCTGCAAGGCAGGACCCCTGTCTCAATCAGACAGGCTGGGGAAACTCTGGTTTTCACTCGGGAAGGAAGTCTGTGCAGCCTCCCACTCCAGCTCCCCTTTCTGCCAGCCATGCTCACCATGACCATCTTCTCTCTGATGAAGAAGGACTGTCACACCCTCCAAGGCAGGATGTTCCCAGAGGCCTCCCTGGAGGAGGAGGGGACAAGGCAGGTCCAGGGCCAGCTTTTAAGAAGCAGGAGCGAGGACATCTGAGCCTCAGAGCAAAGCTCGGAGGCCGGCGCCTGCGTGCCCCCGTGAGTCCCGGCTGGTGCCTTGGCACTGCTCCACACCGGGCCGCGCGGCTCGCCTCGCCCGCGGACACGGGTGAAGAACACACCGCGGCCCCTGAACGTTTCTTCCAGACACGGTAAACTCCAGCCTGCGATTCTGTGATTGGAACGAAGGGCATTCAGAAACAACATGTACAGGTTTAAGGGTTTCAATAAATGATTTCCGCTTGGGAAAGGCACCTGATGAACAAGCAAACAGAAATTAAATTTAACGAGCTAAAAAGAGATTTGCACCGTGAAATCAGAAGATCACAGGAACAGGGCCAGGTGGCCGGGCGCTCTGGGCTGTGGTCCCGACCCCCGCCTTTCTCTGCTTCCCCACGCTCCTCTCGGACCTCATCCGCGCCAGTGGAGCGGACCCCTCCAGTCTTAGTGTGGCCGAATAAACACGTTTCTGCCTTTTCTTTCAGAAATTTGCCCAATATAACAACAGGAAAATAAACCCAAACTCCACCTCTAAAAGAACCAGAGACTTCTGTTCTCGAAAATCACAAAACACAAAGACGGAAGATGGGAGCAGAAGCAGGCAGAGACTCAGGGGAGGACAGAGGGACCACAAGCAGGTGACCCAGAAAGGCTCGGAGTTTGCGGTGCAGTTGGTCAGAGGCCCCCCAACTCCCAGCACACTCACTAACTCCCACTCTCCCACTTCCCAAAGGGTAGAAGGCAGATCTCAGGAGAGTCAACCAGAGAAGAAATGCAGCTGTGAGTCACACACACAGTAGGTACGCATTAGGACCTCCATGTGCCATGTTTGGGGTCTTAGGAAACACCTAGCTGGGAAGAGTCAATGATTAGTTTTTAGTGTCACACAGCTGGGAAGATCGTTTAGACCAGTGGTTCTCAGCTGGGGCTGGGTCTACGCTCCCAGGGGACAGCCAGGGGGACTGTGGCCACCAGCAGCCGGTGTGGAGAGGCCAACGGTGCTGCTAGTCATCCTTCCATGCACAGACAGCCCCCTGCCCGACAAAGAATCATGCAGCCCAAAATATCAAAAAACACCACTGTTGAGACGCTCTGGTTTTCACCTATAAGTTTTCGAGCCAATTATCTGATACACGAGCTACAGAGCAAGAAATGGAAAAGGAACAAAAGGCAAAAGGAAGCATGACTCCCCTGTTCCCATGGACACTACATATTTTTGTCTTTTTCTGAATCATATTAAAGGCAGAAGCTAACATGGCATGACTAATCACCATGAACTCTTACTTTTACGCATGAGTAATATCCAAAACCCCGAACAACCTAATAAGCAAAACACATGGTTTTCCCTGCCAACATAGACTTAGAGCTTAAGAATATCCAACTTGGCGGAACATACAGAGAGGGAGTAAGGATGGGGAGTCTGCACTATTGAGATGGCATGTAAGCCAGGAACGCCAACCTAAGCCACGGATTCTGAGAGACGCCATCATCCATGCCACGCAGTCCCACCGTCGGCTGGGTCCCTGCACCCCATCCCATCTGCACAAGGCCCGCACCATGTCGGCAAACAGCAGGGAGGAGCTCACAGAACCACATGAGGTCAGATCACCAAAGCCTGGAAGCAGCCAAATATCCATGGAGGAACCGGAAATAAAACCACAACACCACTGGTAATTAAATCACGACACTAACTGTTATTATTATTAACAGAACAGAATGATGATCATCCTCCTCACTGTGTGAACCTCTGAGGGTTCCACAAAACGTAGACTGACCTCAGAGGAAAATTGCTAATGGCATCATGCATGTTTATGATATAAATGAGCCAGGATGAGATGTAAAAAAGGAATCATCTAAAATTCATTTCAGCTGACCTCATAAATCCTCATGTGGTCTTGACTGAGACAATGGAACATTATCTCATTAAAAGACCAAGAGCACTGGGTTTTCATATTGAGCATGAAATGAAAAAACCGAGAGATGCGGAACTTGTTAGTGATGTTTTAGTAATAATAACAGTTAGTGTTGTGATTTAATTACCAATAGTGTTGTGGTTTTATTTCTATCATTATTATTTTCTAAAACTTTCTGTTTCAGGTTACCCTGAGAATCTCCAAGTTCTCACTCAGCTTGATGATTGTTTTGTGATTGATGAGGCTTGATCATGGCTGCATAATGGTTTTTTTTTTTTTAAAGATTTATTTATTTATTTTGAGAGATCGAGAATGAGAGAGAGAGAGAGAGAGAGTACATGAGTGGGGGAGGGTCAGAGGGAGAAGCAGACTCCCTGCCGAGCAGGGAGCCCGATGCGGGACTCGATCCCGGGACTCCGGGATCGTGACCTGAGCCGAAGGCAGTCGCTTAACCAACTGAGCCACCCAGGCGCCCCTGCATAATGGTTTTATAGAGTCCTCAAATTCACCTAAGGATGAGTCAGCCCCGTGCCAGACACAACACTATAAAAAGATTTATGTTTTGCAAGTAACTGAAAAAAAAACCCGTGATGGCCAATTTTGAGATGGAATGAGGTGAACTAAGACCACCTTGATGTATTATCCACCTTCTCTGTTATCCAGAAGTTTGACATGGATTTCTGTCCCTACCCATGAGAAGACCTTGGCGGGCCATGCCAAGCAGCTTGGCACGTAAGACACTCTTTGTAGTCTTTTTAACAGGAGCAATGGGTTCTGTGCTGCTAAAGATCATCAAGTACAGTCCACGCCTTGGAGGTAATGATTTCCAGATGGGCTCGTGCACCTGTTCAGGATAAATGGTGGACTTTTATATGCACATAGCTCTTGTTCATTAGTTACAAATGTAATTTGGGGTGGCTAATTCATATGTAGGACTTGAATCCCTCTCTCTGTTTTCTGCTGGCTGCCTTTAGCCACACTAATTATGATATGCCAGCTAGAATCCTGTACAGTTCATTGAACAAGTAAGATACCCAAACATTCTGTAGAGGTCATTCATCATAATTTGGTATCTGTAGTGACAGAGAGTTTGGAGTATTCGGACTTTCATTTTCATGCTGGCAGACAAACAGACATGAATAATGTGCTAAAGATGCTAACTGTATACATAAGAACACCATTAAGTATAGAGAATTTTTGATAGGAAAATATTCCTCCAAAAACCTTATCAGTAGTCTACATGTGGTAAGCTTGTGACCATGGGAGTAGGTGAGGAATATCTAGATTCCTGGAAAATCAGAAAAGATTGCTGTTGGCACACATTTTGTTTTCTAGATGGCGTTGTTCCTGTAATTGATACCTGAGTGTCATCTGACATTTTATGATGTGCAGAGCTAGTTTGGTATCTGTCCCATCCTAATAGCTCTCTACAGATGTAAAAGCCAGGAATTTCTGAACATTGGCTACATTGGGCTCTGAATAGACATGAGGCACCTTAACAATTATTGCCTTTTGTGCAAGGAATTAACGATAGACAATAACTAGGCGCATAACTAGATTTTTTTAAGTGTTTATCTTGGATTTGTAGTCTTAGCACCTTCCTTGGGATGATTTGAATATCTCTAGGCCCTCACGAACCTGATTTCACCGTGGCCAAGCCACCAACATGCCTGGTCTGGTTCCTTATAATCACTCCTAGCTGGTCCATCGGCTTCCATACTTCGCTCCCTACAGACAACTCAGGAGTGTGTGACACAGTGTGAACTTTCGTTGGTCAGAGCCCTCCTGCGTGGTGTCTGACCGATATTGGAACAGGGAGTAGACACTAATCAAGGCCACGGCCTGAGGCCGGCTAGTGAAGAAGGAGAAGCTGAAAGCCTTGTCAGAGGCTTAAATCTTGTTGTTTCTTCCATGTGCCCTTGCTTTCAAGCTGAAATGAAGATTTTTTTTTAAAACCACACACATAGAACACTATAATTAAAATAAATAGGTTAATAAATGATAAGCTGCCTAGATTTAATAGAATTAATTCCCCTTGCTGATCCCTCCTAGCAATGCAACCAGCAGAGAGTTTAAGCGAGCTGAAGTACTTTAGCAATCAAGAGTACAATCACTTAGCGATGGTACTCATGCTAAGTACCCACGGCCCAGGCAGTTGTTACGGCTTCAGAGACATCAGCTGCCACAAGAAGAAATGGTTACAAGAATCTCACATGCTGTCCAGAGACAATGACCTATTGAAAGGCAGCTTAAATGAAAGGTAATCAGATGATTACATCGGAAACCTCACAAGGGCTTCTTCAAAGTGGACATGGAGCAGGCACCCTCACGCTTCATAGCTGGAGCACTCCGCTGGAAGCCCACATCCCAGGATTCCTACTATGAGGACACAGAAGCCCAGAAGAGAATTAGAGAAGTGCGCTATTTCAATGAGATGAAAAAAGCATTCATAAAAGCATGCAAATATCTTTTTCCCTCACCCCCACATCCATCAGCAAGTCCTATGGATTCCTAAACACATCCAGAGTCATGGAAGATTCCACTCCAGAGTCAAGTAATTGGGAAAGGCAATTTATTGACAAGTGGAAGATATAAACATTACAAGAAGTAGAGGGAAAAGGTCTGCTGGTGCAGATTCTGGGTGTCCGAGCCCTGGACGGTGTGGAGTGCTCGGTCCGCAGATGCCAGGCTAGCCAGACGAGAATCATGGCGGCGGTGGCAGGGAGGGGACCACAGACCCAGGCCACAGCCTCGGAGGCCCCCGCTCAGCAGTCTGGAGGCGGCCACTGTTTGTGTCTGAGTGTGCCACGGAAAGAACCTTGGGCTCAGAATCAGGAGACATGGGTTCAGGGCCAGACGGCGACCACTCAGGTAGACGTGAGCACAATATTTACTCTGAGCCTCAGTTTCTCCACTGTAGCAAGCACACTTCACACACCCGTGTAATTTACAGGCCACGCCCTTACCGTTATTATTAACCACACCGTATCCGTCACTATGTATTCCCATTATTGATATACATTTTATTTAAAAGGTGATATTTATTCAGGTCTTGCCATGTGCTTTATCTCATTAAATTCCCCTCACCTCCCTATGAACCAAATATGATCATGTCCAATTTATAGGCCAAAGAGGTTAAGTGGCCCATGTTTGAGATAATTGGGATGAATTTCCTCTAAACGACGGTGTTGACTCTGAAGATACAGGCCGGCCTGCTTGCTACGATTTTCCCTTCCAGCCATCTCCCTGCCTTGGTTCTGAGTGAACATTCAACACACAACCTCTCCTCTAATTAGAACCAGTCTTCCCCCAAAACAGCTAGTCCTGGCGAGAGGACGTTGGTCCCTCAAGAGGATGGTTCTCGTTTTCTGTCCAAAGGGCTCTTGAGCAGAATTGCCATGGCGACCACACAGTGTTCCTGCTTGGGGGATGCCGACTCAGGACGTCTGATCTGCATTCCTCAGCCTGCAGCTTCGTCCCCGCGCCTTCTGGGTTCTGCACTTGGCAAAGCCATAAATTGGGTTGCTCGGTAACAGACCCACCACTGCTCACTCATCGGGACTGGGTCACCTCGCTGTTAACCTAGAAAACCCCTTGTAGGAAGCTGCCAGACTGAGAGCAGGGCTCCAGGCTCTGCAGGCGTCATCCCCAGGGGTGTCTCAGAAAAGGGTCCTCGACTGGGTGCAGCTTTCCCGCCAGGGGACATTTTGCAACGTCTGCAGACATCGTTATTGTCGCGACTGGTGTGTGTGTGCTCTGACGTGGAGTGTGCGGAGGCCAGGGGCACGCTAAACACCCTGTAATGTTCAGAACGGCCCTACAAGAGAGAATAATCAGCCCCAAATGTCCGTGGAGCTGGGGTGAGGTGCCCTGTGTCAGGACGGCCCTGCACGTGCCCTCTCCGCGGTCATCCCCCCAAGATGTGACAGGCACCTCAGTGTCCCTTCATGGGGCTCCGGCGGGTGCCTGTGGGGCGGGCATCCTTGCCTTTCTGAAACCCCCTATATTTGCTAGCCCATACTGTTCCAGCACATGGCACACTGCCTTGTCCAGAATAGGTGCTGATAAATAGAAAGTATTTTAATAAATCCTGTTAGATTAAATGTAACTCTAATGCCCATCAAATGATGAAGAAATTGATCCGATGATAAGTTCACGTGCTCACTGCATGCATAAATCCGAAGTAGGCCTAGGATAAAAATGTCACCTAGGATAAAAATGTCAATATTCCCGCCCCGAAGATAGCAGTTTGAACCCCTATGTAAGGCATCTTTTTTTTTTAACAAAAAAAGTGAACTAAAGGATCACTATTAAGATGATAAAAATGAATCTTAGAAAAGGGAAGCAGTTAACACTGTGGAGAATTGCATCAGCTGAGAGCAGGAGACCCTCAGGATGGCCTCCCGGGAGCATGGCTGCTGGCTCCTCCCATCCCCCTCCCTGTGTCCCTGTGTCCCAAGGTAGCTGCGCAGGAATGTCCGCACACACGCCTGTGGTCTCCACACCGGGCTCCCCCCGAGGCTCTGAACATAAAACACAGTCCCTGCTGCCCGAGGGGCACACACCTCGGAAAAGAGGAGGACACCCCAGGATGATGGGTACGTGTGTAGCAGAGGCAGGGGGGCTGTGGAGAAGCAGGAGGTGCCTGAGACACCCGACCCCTGGTTAGCGGGGAGGTGGGGCAGAAGCGGGGGCACGCAGGGTCTGTTCTGAAACCACGGTCTCTATCAGTTCAGGTAATCCAGGTACTGAACCCTGGAGAGAGGGGGACTCCCTCCCAGCGAGACCCTGTCCTCCTCACAATGGGAGGCCAACCCCCCAGCCAGGGACTGTCCCCTCTGGCATCTCAGGGGACAGCCAACACCTCCTCCTGACTCACAACTTCTTGCCACTCCCCTCCCCAAGGACAGGAAGTGAATGTGACCATCATCAGCCTCCGCTGTGACCGCGACACCTGCCATCTGCTCTGGGCTGGGAGGAACAAGCCCAGCCTCGGGGCTCCTGGTCATTAGCGGTGGGAACCCGGGCTGGAGGCTGAGCCTCTGGAGCCCACGTTTGCTCGCCTGCAAGGTGGGGATCAGACGCTCTGCAGGATATTCGACAAATAAGCAACGTAGCCCTGTGTCTTGTGTGGTAAGTGCTCAAAAACAGTGGCCATTTCTCTTCTCTACTGTTGACACCACGATAAGAAAACTACAGCTTCAGCAGGAACAGGCAGCCCCAGGGCTCCGCCACCTGCGGGGCCTTTAACCTGGGGCTCCGAGCCCCGGGACGGCCGCACACCCCCACGTGCAAACCGTGCCGCCCTCCCACCACAGAATCCGAGGCCTGCGCACAGCGCCTGGGGTATAACAAAGGACAGATGATGATGCTGATTAGTATCTTGTGGACAGGACGGCGTCCACATACATCCATTCAATCCCCACCCATTTATCACGTCAAGGCAGTGAGGACACCGTGGTGACACAGAGTAAGTAAGAGGGATAAACACAGCCCTTTCGGGGACACACCAAAGGACAGTTAAAAACTCAGCTCAGATAAGAGGCAGATTCTGGAAACACTCTGCCTGGGGCTGTGGCCTTGGGCAACTTTTCTGGCCCCATTCTTCTCATCTGTAAAGCCCGCGTTGAAAATGAAATGAAACCACACTTGTAAATCACCAAGCACCCTGCCTGGCCCCCTGTGAGCCCTCTCTAAATATCAGCCTCCGCTGCAGCCCCCCACGGCTATCACTATCAGTGGAATTATCATCAGCATGGAGGAAGAAGCAAGCTACTGACCTAGACGGCGTCCCCTCCAGTTGTAAGTGAGGCAAAGGGGCTTTGCGGTAGATTCGGCCACGAAGGAATGTTCCGGCTTCATGTGACCAGTAAGCCCATGTCAGGGGAGTGAACTCAGCACAGCTGAATCCCGGCAACAAAACGATGTCTTGGGATCTTGCCTTTGTCTCTTGGTCTCTGCTCAAAGCAATTCTTTTATAGGCAGATATCCAGACACCCTTTTCAAAGGAAACTGGCCTCTAAGAAACTCAGAGTTGTATCTTCCAGTTACCACAGCACACACACATGCACAAGTGGGCCTCTGCTTCTCCTACCATCCCAGATGGAAGGCCGGGTAGTCCGTTGGGTCTGGGAAAGCGCAATGCAGTTGGGCAGGCCTGTCACACCTGCTGCAGGGCCTCAGGGGACAGGAGACTGCCGTCAGGACACCTTTAGAATCACTGGACCATGAGGAAGAAGATTTCCCCAGAGGCAGGGGGTTGTAGCAGTTGGGAAAAGAGCCCCTATTAGTAAAGGACACAAGTAAGCATAGAAATGGACATTACGCGGTAACAAGGGCAGCTCCGAGGACCTTCTGGAAAAGACGATGAAAACTCACGCACTTACCATCCTCCAGGGCACCTGCCCACCAACACTGAGTTCAATTTGAACAGGAGCTCTGCTACGTGGCTAATTCATTCCCAAGAACATTACAAAGCTCCAAAATCAAGCATCTGGACCGCCACCTTCTGGGGCCCATTTCCTGCAGGAGACTTCATAAATGCTTGGCCAAAACAAAGTCAAATGAATTCTTTGTATTTGACTTAAGTAGTTTTCTATTCCTTCTTTTTATGGGATGTAATGAGCACTGGGTGTTATATAAGACTGATGAATCACTGAACTCTATCTCTGAAACTAATAATACCCTGTATGTTAATTAATTGAATTTAAATTTAAAATTGTTTTAATTTTTTAAAAATAAAGTATTTTAGTAAATACTAAGCGAACTTGTGAATCGTCTGTAAGTGTTCCCATCCACCAGCTGATCTGACCCTGTAATTAAAACAAACATCCAGCACTTGAGCTTTTTTATCACCCTGGGCCGTTAGATAGGCGGGGAATGGACAGTCCCTTGTCTCTGTCCCTTCCCAGCGTGGATTTTAAGGCTTTGCAGAGAAATATGAAACATACCACACCAACTTTCTGCAAAAGGCCAGAAGTCCCCAAAGGCTTAACGATTGCCATAAAACTTTGCATCCTATTCAGTGCATGGTGTTAGCAGTTGAGAATTTCACACTTTGGGCTGGGAATAGGGATTATTTTCAGAATAGAGCTCCTCACTATGCCAGTTACACAGATACTGAATGCGGAAGCTTGCTTTGGTGACAAAGCTCTAGCAACAAAGTTCCAAGTCTCTCATCCAGTTCTGGCTGCCAGCATCCATTGGTGCTGGGCTGTCTCTGGCCCTGGATCCTGGGGATCCCAAACTCCACGTGTCTGAGCACCATCAGTTCGAGGGCACAGGGGAGGGGCTGCCTTTCTTCCTCATCCCTGGGGGAGAACCACACCAACCTGCTTCCTGAGCAGAACTCTGGCATGGCCCGACCTCTGGGATGAAGACCTGCACCCACTCCACCTCCAAGGATCAAAGTCTACTCCCGCCAACCCTTTAGCTGAAAACATCACACTTTCCACCCCAATTGCCGTGTTTAATCTCTATCCTTAGGTCTGGTCCCAGGGGTCTCAATCCTGTGAGCAAGGGGACCTTCATACTCCCCTCACACTGACTTAATCTACTGAAAAGCCACTTTCCAGTTGCACAACCCAGGAAATGTCTTTCTCAAGGACCTAGGAGCCAGCCCTTTGAAACGTCACCCGTGAGGAATGCAGCCCCCATCTCCCTGTCTCTGCAGGAGGATAGGGGCCTGAATTCCCCGGCCACCTTGCTTCCAGGTGTAAAACTGCCTCATAACAAAGGAACAGGAAGTGTACCTTTCCTTCTGGTGAACAAGACATCCTGTGCCCCCATCCCTCCCACCCCAGTTCTGGTTCCTCGGAGTTGAGCGCAGCCTGCCTCCCAGCCTCCTTCCCCCGTCACAACAGCCTGGAATAAAGTCTTCCTCACCTGCTTCACTCTGTCCAGTAATCGCTGTTCTAACACCGGGATGAACTCGTGAATCCACCAGGGAGCTTTAGACATCGGGGTGCCCAACACACCTTGGAACAACTCAGCTGGACCACCGGGGGCTGGGGCTCCCCCGTTATCACCAGACAGGGAAGGTTGAGAAGCGCACCCTCATCCCCCTGCTCCCCAGTCCGTCCTTGCTTGCCTGTCTGTGCACACCTGCGTGAGCAAGGTGCCCTGTGGGTCAGGGACCTGCCCGAGACCCCTCCCCAGGTGAAGAGGGCTGGGCTACCTTTCCATAAATTGTGACCTGTGCCCTCCGGTGACAGAGTCTTTCCATCCTGCTTAGATACCGCATACAAGGTAGGCTTTCCGTCCTCTTAAATACTGTTGAAAACAAATACCGACAGCTCGGGCAGGGCCAAGAGCCCTGGGGTTTTGGAGCCCGTGAAGCTCTCCCCAGCTTCTCTGCTGCGTCTCTGCTCAGGCCCTGCTGCTTTTCAGAAAAGCACCACCACAGCCCTGTTCCCCAGACGGACACACTGGCCTGGGACGGGGTGCGTGGAGGAGCACCGCCAGCCAGGACTCGAGAACAGTCTCAGGTGTGTGGCCGTCAGTGGCCTGGGGGCGTGTGAACAGTGGCCGAATGTGAACGCGCTGGGACCCTGCACTCCCCACCGGCCAGTGGGTCCCCTCCGGGGTGTGCTGCATCTCAGGGGCTGAGTGAGGGGGCTCTGTGCCCCCCTCCTCAAGAGAACAGTGTTTGCATAAAAGCCAGCTCGATGCGTGTGCTTGACCAGAGGCACCGGGCTCTTGGGGCACAGGTGGTCCAGTGGGGCAGGGAGTGACCAGAGGGACTTCCACAGCAGCTAATGGGCTCATCCAGGGGCAGAGCTGGTGTCCCTCCCTGAGCAGGAAGCCACCTCTGAAGGGACGTTGCGTATTCTACTTTCACATGTGGGGACTAGCACTGGTTTAAAAGTATGTTGGGCATGGTACCCTATTCTCTTTGTGCCTTGACTGCCCTGGATGCCAGAGAGGTGAGCCAACCCAAGTAGGACTCAGCCCATCACTCACCTCTGTCTGCACAGCCACTGACCCCCGGACGTTCATTTTCCGTCGGGAACTCTGTAAAGGTGCCCCAATTCATTTTTCTGCCTCATCCCCCTACAATCTACACTGAACGATATTCCCTTTCCTTAAACACAAATCCCTTTGTGTTTCTTCCCTGGGCTCTGTCACCACCAAAGGCTTAGCCAGGCAGAGAATGACCGTGGCCTGGCCCAGCCAGCCTCCACGTCTGCACCAGTTCCCGGAGCCCTCAACCGAGCCCCCCTCCACCTTCGGATAGCTCAAACAGATTTGAATAGCTCATGCCAGACCGGGACTGGTAAAACTATCCCCCGATTTGAATGTTCAAGATGCATGTGATTTTTCAAAGCCCTGCTCCGTCTCTGGCCCTTAGGCGCCTTTCCTGATGCCCCAGGTAAACTGCTCATACCACCTGTACGTGGTTAGGATGGGTGGCCCCATCCTGGCACCTCTAACGGCCCACCATTCAGAAATAGAATCCATTCTGACCAGGAAATGGCAGAAAGTAAAGACTTTCTCATTTCTCACTCCTCTGTGGCTAAAGTACATGTTTGATTCTATCTGCTTATTGTTAGAACCTTCGGTAATATTACGAATAGAAAGGCATATACGTCATGGTGTGAATAGAAGAGATGGGGCTGGACCAGCAGGGGGACAGGGCCCCGTGCTCCCTGCTTCCTCTGTCCCACATCCAGACAAAAGCCCTCGCCTCTGCCTTATCAAGAGCAAAGCTGTCCACGGGCTAACCCCCAAAACCAGTGACTGTGTCACCTTATACAGCAAAAGAGACTGCAGATTGATGAAGGGAAGGATCTTGAGGTGGAGACGTGACCCGAGTCATCAGGAAAGGCCCGCCGCCCCCTTCACTCCTGGGTAGTGAGGACAAGCACAGTGGGGACAATGGCACACCTCTGCCACCAACAAGTTTCCAACATGCATTTTAAAGATCGATTGATTGATTTGAGAGAGAGAGAGAGAAAGAACAAGCAAGAAGAGGGCAGAGGGAGGGAGAGAGAATCTCAAGCAGACTCCCCGCTGAGCACAGAGCCCGATGCTGGACTGGATCCCAGGACCCTGAGATCGCGACCTGAGCCGAAATCAAAAGTCGGAGGCTCATCTGACAGAGCCACTCAGGTGCCCCTCCAACATGCATTTTAAGTGTCCATTGGGTTCTCTCCTGGGTACGCAGGTGAAATATGCACACACCCTGTTCCAGAGACTTCGAACCTAGTAACAACAATCATGCCCACCTCTCTGTAGACTAACTTTTTCTTTTCATTTTTTCTTGTATTTGATTCTTAGATGAACCCTGGGAGCTTGGACGCAGCCAGGATCACCGTCATCCCTAATTTAGACACGAAAATTTGCCACAGAGCAGTCAGTTGGGCACCGAGCCGTGCCCTCGGATTCCAGGTCTCAGACCATTTTCATGGCTACCTAACCGGCTCCAAGACAGGCAGTGGGGGTGTCTGATGAGAAGGGTCAGGTTGTGGTGGTAATGATGTGGACGTTAGGATAAGATATCCAGTGACCTAGTGGTGAGAAGAAGGTTTCTGAGTGACAGTGCTCCCTTTGGCCCGGGGTTTGGGGAGGGCCAGAACGCCACAGATTTTCAGTGTCTGCACGTCAGGCCACAAGCGCAAGTGTGATGTTCTGGAGAAGGCAATACAGAACCAGCAGAGGTTAACACCATAATCCCACGTGGAAGGCAGGGCCATCTGAAATGCCTTAAGCATGTAGCAGGCTCATCCGTGTGGTTCCTGACATCCTCTGGAGATGCAGAACCCCTTGAAGCCAAAGTGAACAGAGGGGACTGGGCTTGTCTAGGGATAGGGCTGGTGGGACAGCAGAGTAGGGGCTCTGGAACAGACGTGAGCAGCTGTCATTGAACCATCTCGCCCTGAGTCCAGACTGGAGGGGAGATGGGCATAGCCCTCCTGGAGGCATCCAAGGAAGCAGAAAGGTGCTCCTGAAGGAGGGAGCGATGGTGGGGCAGAGAGCAGAGTCGGGAAGCTTGTAAGGAGACAGTGAAGAGCAACCTTGACCAGAAGCAGAATTGCAGAGTTCGAGGTCCTAGAGACGAGTGTTGTTCTTACTCTGCATGGTTGTAGGAAGACTTAACATGAGATCTACCCTCATAACAAATGTTTAGGAGTACAATCCATACAGAGTAGTACCACGGATCTCCGACCCATTTGTCTTAAGTAAGACTTTATGCCTTTGACCCTCATCTCCCCAGTCCCCCTGCCAGCCCCTGTCAACCACCATGCCACTCTTTGATTCTACAAATATGACTATTTAACATAATGCAATCATGCAGTATTGATCTTCCTGTCTCTGGCTTATTTCACTTCACATAATGTCCTCAAGGGTCGTCCATGGTCTTGCATATTGTAGAATTTCCTTCTTTTTTAAAGCTCAGTAGTATCCCATTGTATGTATATACCATATCTTATTTATCCGTTCATCAATTGGCAAACATTTAGATTGTTTCCATGTCTTGGCTACTGTGAACATCGCTGCAATGAACATGGGAGTCCTAATACCTCCTCAAGATCCTGGTTTCAATTCTTCTGGATAAGTGCCCAGAATCGTAAGCAGTTCTGTGTGTGATTTACTGAGGAGCCTCCACACCCTCCTCCACAGAGGCTGCACTGCATTCACACATCAGTGCACAAGGGCTGCCAAGTCTCCACATCCCCCACTCGACCTAAGGTCCAGCTCACAGGGAAGGGGAGATGTAGGGTCGACTACATGGAGAAGAGGTGGCCACAAGACCCGAGACCCGGTCATGAAAATCCCCCGCTCAGCTGTTTACCACACCCAGATTCGAGCAAGCAGAGGCAGTCTCAGCACCTCTTTCTCGTTTATAAAATGCTCCCAACAATATCTAGCTCCCAAAGTTGCCCTGAGGGGCCAAGTGAGATGATGTGCCCGGGACCCAGGACAAACTTCACAGTCACAGACTTGGGTTTGCAAATATTACAGTTTTTTCCTCTGAAATTGAATTTAGGTCTCACAGTTCTTTGAAGTTGAAATGTGACTGTGTGCATCAAAGGAGTGTCGTTCATTCTGCACCCTGAAACCTTTTTGGGGGACTTGGCCAAGTCAAGAGTGTTCCCCCATCTTCCTCATCTCTCCTCCTAAGTTTGAGGGAGACAAGGACCCCCAAGAGAGAATTGTATCTACTCTGTGGTCCGTGGCAAACACCCTGTCAGCCTCACTAATGTGAAGTCACAAGGCTGAGGGAGGGGGCGCTGGCCTCCACCCACCAGGCTGACCGAGCTCAGGCTACTGCAGGTGCTGGTGCGCCATGTTGGGTAGACCCACATGCTGTGGGGCCTGAAGTGGAAGTGGGGCCTCTCTGCGAAAGAGACAACATTGTGAACACCGAATCAGGTGCAGGGCCTGGACAGGCGTTCATAAACAGAAGGACCCTAAAGCTTAAGCTTCGTGGGTTTTTTGGGAAATCCATGTCCACATGTGTGTTCGGGGCAAAGTCATGTGACCCTCAGTGTTTCATGTACACAGTGGGGATGATGACATCTTCTTGACTGGATGTTGTAAGCGTTAAATGTGGTGTTGCCCAGTGTTGGCACACAGGAAGCATTCACAAGGTGAACAGTGCCATTACAAACACTAAGGACATGGAAGGCAGGGTACCCCACCTTGTCACGGGCTCCCATGGAGAAGAGAGACACGAGACGTGAGCTGGTCAGGTGCCAGAAAAAAGAAAATAATAGCAAAAGAAGAGCATCTCCACACAGAATAAAGGAGCTGGGGAAGCACCATCAGCTGACAATTCTCTGTTGGGTCAGAGATAAGGTGATCACAACATGATTGGTGAGAATGCCAAGAAAGTGGGAAGAGAGTTTATTCCACCACGCATGACCCCAGTTTCCAGGATCTTACCAGCTGTGGGTGTGATTCCTTTCAGGTCATATTCATTTGCTGAAAAAGCAGCCAAACTGAGATGACATCATTGAAAGGCTGTCAGTACCAACTATGGTTAAGGAAATTTAGAACCAGCTATGGATTGAGAACCACTTAGGGATTAAGAACAAGCTAGGGCCTTAGGACCAGCTGTGGATTGAGAACCAGCTGTGGACTGAGAACCAGCTGTGGATCGAGAACCAGCTGTGGATTGAGAACCAGCTGTGGATGGAGAACCAGCTGTGGATGGAGAACCAATTAGGGATTGAGAACCAGCTAGGAGGGATTGAGAATGAAGTGTGGATTTAGAACCAGCTAGGGATTGAGAACCAGCTAGGGATTGAGAACCAGCTGTGCGTTGAGAACCAGCTAGGGATTGAGAACCAGCTAGGGATTGAGAACCAACTGTGGACTGAGAACCAACTATGGATTGAGAACCAGCTGTGCATCGAGAACCAGCTGTGAATTGAGAACAAGCTGTGGATTGAGAACCAGCTGTGGATTGAGAACCAGCTGTGAGTAAGGAAGATGGCTGTAAAAGAGCATGTGGGGGAGGCTGCACACCAGTTAGGAAAGTCAAGTTGAGGAAAGCACCTGCTGCCAATGGAGAGAACCATGACAGATACTAAACAAATGTTTGGTGACAACAATGGGGTGAGACAGTCCCAGGGCTTCCCTACCTAAGGGCCCCTCAGGCCCTATAAACTCAGGGACAGACTCTCCTGTATTTCTGTAATAACATCTTATAATCTCCTAGAAAACATCCCCTTTCAGGTGGGGAGACACGCAGGTGGGGAGTGGGGTCCAAACTGGGCCTTTGCATTGCTAACATACATCTATAATCAGTAGACTGGGAAGGACAAGTCTGTGGATCTTCAAAGAAAGGTTGTGGAAGTTATGATAGCTTAGGATACACATGGTGAGGAGGTAAATGCATGAAAAATTCTAATTTCCCATAAAACTGAAAATTGGAACTATGAAATCATGAGAGCTAAAATTATAACTTCCTATTATCATTCCCTTAGCAATATGAAGGTAACACTCTTAATATCTTTTTTCAAATTACTTTTGCATTTAAAACTTGTGTTCACATTCATAGTCCTATAAAAGCTGACTGAACAGTTTAGTAGGAGGGAGCTAAATTTTAACTATCACAATTACTATAAATTCCCAATCACATCATATACCACAAGAAACACCTTGTGTTTCTGGAGAGTGTGTTCATTCGTTCTCTACCATGGATGAACCATACAGATAGACACCATGTTCAATACTGTGTCAGTAGGCCTCAGCTAAATGAAAGTATTGAACATAACTACATATATTTGAGAAAAGGCTTCTACATAAACATGTTGCTTGTTAAGGTCCTTGAATGGCCTGAGAAAATCACAGCCTGTGTCATGATGCACAGAATGAGAAATTGTAGACTAGTATTCACGCATAAATGCCCATTTGTGCCTCTACCTCTCCATGTAAAATTGTGTGGAAGCTATTAAGTCAGCGTATTTTTTTTTTAAGATTTTATTTATTTATTTGACAGAGAGAGACACAGCGAGAGAGGGAACACAAGCAGGGGGAGTGGGAGAGGGAGAAGCAGGCTTCCCGCTGAGCAGGGAGCCCGATGCGGGGCTCAATCCCATGACCCCAGGACCATGACCTGAGCCCAAGGCAGACGCTTAATGACTGAGCCACCTAGGCACCCCGAGTCAGCGTATTTTAAAAATATTTCCTCTAGACATTTACAGGAAAAATCTACATTCTATTTGAGAAAGATTATTACGCAACTCTAGCAATTAGCTCAGAGACAAATGAAGTCCTTAGAGAAGTATTAAATTTTATTAGTTTGTTTTAGAAATGCAAACATTTTTTTACAAATAACAAAACATCATATATTGGCACCAACAACCTTGAAGCAAAATCTACTCATATTCTCTAAACCAGGGCAAAGCACAGAAAAGGTGACTCATCGTTTTTAAAAATGTTTTATCTTCACTTATTTAAATTTCCCCTCTCTCAAGAAAAGGTTTTTGAGATGGATCTCAATAAAACAAATATATAATAGGGTAGCAAAATAAAATTTAAAAGCAGAAACAAAGCAGATAAAATAAAAACATCACATGTTCCCTCTTCCCTCTGAATTCATTGCCAGTCCTCCAGAGGTGGGATAACATAAAAAAAAAAAAAAAAAAAAAAAAGACTTAAAAGAATTACTTTTAGGGTAAATCTAAATTAGGTCAAACATCTCTCCACCAAAAACGCAGTAAGTTTATTTTGAGATAAATGCCATTTTATGAAAAAAATAAAATAAAATTAATCAGCCAACTGAAAAACTACAATTCAGTTCAATAACCCAGAGGCCCATCAACCATAACTATATAAACAAAGGCGGTTCACCCATACAATAGAATCCTCTGGGGCAGAACAAGGGAATGAAGTACTGATTCAAGCTACAACATGGACGAACCTCAGAAGCACTATGCCAAGTGAAAGAAACCAGTCACAACAGATCACAGATTGTATGCTTCCATTTATGTGAAATATCCAGAACAGGCAGGCCCATAGAGACAAGATGTAGATCAGTGGTTGCCCAGGGCTGGGGCGGGGAGGGGAAATACAGAGTGTCTGCTAATGGGCATGCTTTTATTTCCTAGTGTGATGAAAATGTTCTAAAATTAGATCACTGTGATGGTAAATATACTAAAAATCATTGAACTGGACACTCCAAATGGAAAACTTCACTACAAGTAAATTTTTATCTCAGCAAAGCTTTTTTTAAATACAGTTAAGCTGTAAAGGTAGGTCACAGGGGTATCTGCAAGCACAGATAGGGTTTTATTCAGGATCCATCCCAATGTTTGAGCAAATGCTTGTTGAGTCCCCATATGCTAAGTCATATAGAGCGAGACAGGATTCGTTTCAGCTGGAAAGACTTTCAAACCAAATGTCATCCATGTCTCACCCAGAGGAGGGAAAACCTCAGTGGATCCCATGGAACATTCTATCCTAGGCAATGTGATTTCTCCTTGTGCCCACCAAGAAGAGTAATCACCCCCTAGCTAAAGAAGTGAGTTGTCTTAATGAAATTATTTACCATTTACCAGTAGTGACTTTCAGATCTGCAGTGGTTTACATGCATTGCTTTGTCTGCCCAGCACCCCCAGCTCTGGGGGCAGTTCTGCTATTTCCTGGAAACTCTACCCAGCCATATTCTATCCATATGACTCCTGTGGGAGCCACTACTTGATCTTGCTCTCAGGATTGGTTGGGAGGGATGGGGGATGGGCTGGCTCAAGACCAGGTAACGGTAGTGTTCGGCCTGGCCTGTAAAAGTGGGCTCCACTCCCTGTGAAGTAGGAAGAGCCCCCTCTCTTTGCTGACTGTAGCTCCACAATAAAAATGGAGGGAGCTCAGAAGCCAGGGAAGATAGCCGGGGGCTGAAGTGGAGCAGAGACCAGTACAGTGGAAAAGAGAGGGAGAGATTCTAACTGTGCTCGAATGCCTGACTCAGGAAAGCCAGAGGCCCATCTGCATTCCTGTCCTTCTTGTAGCTTCACTGGGTTCTGGGACAAAGACCAACCCTTGTATCATTCCATTAAGTTTTATTATTTTATGAAATCTCCTTTTCATTTACCTTGTTCAAGTTGGGTTTCTTCCACTTACTAATAAAAGTCTCAGCAAAAAGACTATCAAAAATGATTATTTTGGTTGTACTCAGTGGGGAGTCTGCTCCAGGATTCTCTCTCTCACTCTGCGCCTCCCCCTGCTCATGCTCGGCTCACACCCTCTTTCTAAAATAAATAAATAAATCTTTTTAAAAAAATCTCTACCACACAAGAGTTTGCAGGGGGAGAAGCAAGATGGCAAAAGATTAGAAGACTTGTTTAATCAGATTCCTTGAATTTAGCTAGATACCTATCAAATCATTCTGAACACCTCTGAATTCAACCAGAGATGTAAGAAAAGAATTCCTGGAATTCCACAAATAGAAAAGTCACCACTTTTTGCAAGGTAGGAGGTGGGGAGAAGTGAATCTGAGGGGATATATCGGAAGATAAATGGCAGGGGGAGGGAGCAGCTCCGTAAGCTGGCTACCAGAAAGTGATATAGACCCAGAATGCAAAATGGGAGCCTTTATAAGTCTGCTCTAGTGAGAGATGTCCCTGACTAAAAGGTGCTCAGTTGGTGAAGCGGGCAGAATCCTAGGTGGGACAGTGTGGTCTCTGGATCCCCAGGGTCACAGAAAGAATTGGGGTGCATGAGCCAGCAAAGTTCCCAAGCATTGCAGTGGGGAAACTGGTTACAGTCAGCGAGGCTGGGAGGGGGCTTTCAGCTCATTTCACCATAAACCATGAATGGCAACACGATCAGGCAACTGCTCTTGGTGACCCTCCACCTTCCCCTGGGAGGATCGGTGGGGTCGAGCACCGCAGGAATCTGCAGAGCTTGGCACATACAGAAGTGAAGACTTCTTGTCCCTGAGGGTTTACTGAAGAGAGGGGGCTGTGATCTTTCAGCTCCAGGGCTGGAGATCGGGGTGCAGCCATTTTTATTTTCATCCTCTAAAGAGGCCCAGAAAGCCTTCAGGGCACAAAAGCCACATAGAACAACCTGAGGCAGCTCACACTGAGCCAAGCCCCCTGGCAAGAAGTGGTATAACTCTGCCCGGGCAAAGACACCTGAGAATCAGCACAGCAGGCCCCTCCCCCAGAAGACCAGCAGGAACATCAGGCAAATGCCAAGTTTACTAAGCACAAAGAACTGCAAAACTCCAGCGCTAGGGGAAAATAGTATATAGAATTCGAGGTTTTTTTTCTCATGATTCATTTATCTTTTAGTTTAATGTTTTCCTTTTCTTTTTTTCTTTTTTCCTTTTCAACTAGTTTCTTATTTTATCAACTCTGTTTTTAAGACTTTTTTTAACTTTCATTTTTACATTTACATTTTATAGATATATTCTTCATTTTTGGCTTCTTTTCACTGTACATATATACATATACATATAAGTTTTGCTTTCTTTACAACATTGGGATTTAGTGTCTTCTAACAGATGAAAATACACCCAGGACCACCGTTTTTTGTTTTTTTTTTCTTATTTTCTTTTTCCTTTCTCTTTTGGTTTCTGACCTCTTGGGATCTGTCTAGTGTGCATTTTGCTTGGGTCATGGTTGATATTTTTGATTTTGTTCTCTTGTTCATCCATTCTTCTCTGGGCAAAATGACTAGCAGGAGGAATTCACAACAAAAGAAAGAACCAGAGGTAATACTCTTGGTTACAGATCTAATTGATAAGGATATAAGTAAAATCTCAGAACTGGAATTCAGGATAAAGACTATAAAGTTACTAGCTGGGCTTGAAAAAAGCATAAAAGACACTAGAGAATCTCTTAGTACAAAAAAAAAATATCTAATCAGAACAAAATTAAAAATGCTTTAACTGAGATGCAGTCTAAATCGGATGCTCTAACAGCTAGGGTAAATGACGCAGAAGAGAGATTCAGTGACACAGAAGACAAGTTGATGATAAGGGAAGGAAGCTGAGGAAAAGAGAGGAAAACAACTAATGAACCATGAGGGAAAGCTTTGAGAAATCAGCGATACCATAAAGCAAAACAGTATTAGAATTATTGGGGTCCCAGAGGATGAAGAAAAGAGAGAGGGACAGAGGTATATTTGAGCAAATCATACCTGAGAATTTCCCTAATGTGGGGAAGGAAACAGGTGTTCACGTCCAAGAGTTAGAGAGAAACCCCCTCAAAATCAATAAAAATAGATCAACACACCGACATATAATAGTGAAGTTTGCAAATTTCAGAGATAAAGAGAAAATCCTGAAAGCAGCTTGAGACAAGAGGTTCTTAACCTACATGGGTAGGAACATTAGACTGGCAGCAGACCTATCCAAGGAGACCAGGCAGGCCAGAAAGGGCTGGCATGATATATTCAGGGTAATAAATGAGAAAACATGCAGGCAAGAATGCTTTATCCAGCAACACTGTCATTCAGAATGGAAGGAGAAATAAAGAGCTTCCAGGACAAACAGAAACTAAAAGAATTTGTGATCACTAAACCAGCCCTGCAAGAAATATCAAAGGTGATCCTGTAAGCAAAAGAGAGCCCAAAAGCAACATAGACAAGAAAGAAACAGAGACAATCTACAGAAACAAAGACTTTACAGGTAATACAAGGGTACTAAATTCATATATTTCAATAGTTACTCTGAATGTAAATGGTCTAAATGCTCCAATCAAAAGACACAGGGTATCAGATTGGATAAAAAAGCAAGGCTCATCCATATGCTATCTAAAAGAGACTCAATTTAGACCTAAAGATATCTCCAGATTGAAAATGAGGGGTGGAGAACCATTTATCATGCTAATGGACAACAAAAGAAAGCTGGGGTAGCAATCCTTATATCAGACATACTAGATTTTAAACCGAAGATTGTAGTAAGAGATGTAGAGGGACATTATATCATACACTATACTATATACACTGTATACACTATATCATACTTGTCTATCCAACAGGAAAATCTAAAAATCATAAATATTTATGATCCTAACTTTGGAGCAGCCAATTATATAAATCAATTAATAACAAAATTAAAGAAACACATTGATAATAATACAATCATAGTAGGGGACTTCAACACCCCACCCACAACAATGGACAGATCATGTAAGCAGAAGATCAACAAAGAAACAAGTGCTTTGAATGACACACTGGGACCAGATGGACTTCACAGATATATACAGAGCATTCCATCCTAAGGCAACAGAATATACATTCTCCTCTAGTGCACATGGAACATTCTCCAGAATAGATCACATACTGCGTCACAAATCAGGTTTCAGCTGTACCAAAAGATTGAGATTATTCCCTACATATTTTCAGACCATAATGCTTTGAAACTGGAACTCATATGCAAGAGGAAATTTGGAAGGAACTCAAACATTTGGAGGTTAAAGAGCATCCTACTACAGAATGAACAGGTCAACCAGGAAATTAAAGAAGAATTTTAAAAATTCAGGGAAATAAATGAAAATGAAAACACAACTGTTCAAAATGTTTGGGATACAGCAAAGGTGATCCTAAGAGGGAAGTACATAGCAATGCAAGACTTTCTCAAAAAATTAGAAAAGTCTCAAATATACAAGCTAACCTTACACCTAAAGGAACTGGAGAAAGAACAGCAAATAAAGCCTAAACCAAGCGGGAGAAAATCTAATAAAGATTAGAGCAGAAATCAATGAAATAGAAACCAAAAGAACAGTAGAACAGATCAATGAAACTAGACACTGGTTCTTTGAAAGAATTAATAAGATCAATAAACCCTTAGCCAGACTTACCAAAAAGAAAAAAAGAAAGGACCCAAATTAATAAAATCATGACTGAAAGAGGAGAGATCACAACCAACACCAAGGAAATACAAACAATTTTAAGAACATATTATGAGCAACTATATGCCAACAAATTTGGCAATCTGGAATAAATGGGTTCATTCCTGGAAACTACCAAAACTGAAATAGGAAGAAATAGAAAACCTGAACAGACCCATAACCAGCAAGGAAATTGAAACAGTAAAATCTCCCAACAAGCAAGAGTCCAGGGCTAGATGGCTTCCCAGGGAAATTCTACCAAACATTTAAAGAAGAATTAGTACCTATTCTTCTGAAGCTGTTTCAAAAAAATATAAAGGAAAGGAAAACTTCCAAACTCTTTCTATGAGGCCAGCATTATATTGATCCCAAAACCAAAGACCTCACCAAAAAAGAGAATTACAGACCAATATCCCTGATGAACATGGATGCCAAAATTCTTACCAATATACTAACCAAAACGACCCAACATTTCATTAAAAGGATTATTCCCCATGACCAAGTGGGATTTATTCCTGGGTTGCAAGGGTGGTTCAACATTCACAAATCAATCACTGTGATACATCACATTAATAAAAGAAAGGATAAGAACCATCTGATCCTCTCAACTGATACAGAAAAAGCATTTGACAAAATACAGCATCCTTTCTTGATTAAAACTCTTCACATGTAGGGATAGAGGAAACATACCTCAGTATCATAAAAGCCATCTATGAAAAGCCCACAGCCAATATCAATCTCAATGGGGGAAAACTGAGAGCTTTTCCCCTCAGGTCAGGAACACAACAGGAATGCCCACTCTAACCACTGTTGTTCAACATAGTACTAGAAGTCCTAGCCTCAGAAATTAGGCAACAAAAAGAAATAAAGGTATTCAAATTGGCAAAGAAGAAGTCAAACTTTCACTCTTCACAGATGACATGATACTTTATGTGGAAAACCCAAAAAACTCTGCCCCAAAATTGCTAGAACTCATACGGGAATTCAGCAACATGGCAGGATATAAAATCAATGCACAAAAATCAGTCGCATTCCTATCAACTAAGAGTGAGACAGAAGAAAGAGAAATTAAGGAATTGATTCCATTCACAATTGCACCAAAAACCATAAGATACCTAGGAATAAACCTAACCAAAGATGTAAAGGATCTGTACTCTAAAAACTACAAAACACTCATGAAAGTAATTGAGGAAGACACAGAGATGGCAAAACATTCTATGCTCATGGATTGGAAGAATAAATATTGTTAAAATGTCTATGCTACCCAGAGCAATCCACACATTCAATGCAATCCGTATCAAAATACCATCAACTTTTTTCACAGAGCTGGAATAAATAATCCTAAAATTTGTATGGAACCAGAAAAGATCCTGATTAGACAGAGGAAAGCCGAGAAAGAAAATCAAAGCTGGTGGCCTCACAATTCTGGACTTCAGGCTGTATTACAAAGCTGTAATCATCAAGACAGTATGGTACTGGTACAAAAACAAACACATAGATCAGTGGAACTGAATAGAGAACCCAGAAATAGACCCTCAACTCTATGGTGAACTAATCTTTGACAAGGCAGAAAAGAATATCCAATGGAAAAAAGGACAGTCTCTTCACAAATGGTGTTGGGAAAACTGGACAGCCACATGTAGAAAAATGAAAATGGACCATTCTTTTACACCATGCACAAAAATAAACTCAAAAAGGATGAAAGACCTAAATGTGAGACAGGAATCCATCAAAATCTTAGAGGAGAACACAGGCAGCAACCTCTTGACCTTGGCAGCAGCAACTTTTTGCTAATCATGTCTCCAAAGGCAAGGGAAACAAAAGCAAGAATTAACTATTGGTATTTCGTTAAGATAAAAAAACTTCTGCACAGCAAAGGAAATAGTCAACAAAACCGAAAGACAACCAACAGGATGGGAGAAGATATTTGCAAATAACATCAGATAAAGGGTTAATATTCACAATCTATAAAGAACTTATCAAACTCAACACCCAAAAAACAAATAATCCAATCAAGAAATGGGCAGAAGACATGAACAGGCATTTCTCCAAAGAAGACATACAAACGGCCAATAGACACATGAAAAAATGCTCCATATCACTTGGGAATCAAGGAAATACAAATCAAAACCACAATAAGATTTCACCTCACACCAGTCAGAATGGCTAAAATTAACAAGACAGGAAACAACAAATGTTGGCAAGGATGCAGAAAAGGGGAACCCTCTTACATTGTTGGTGGGAATGTAAGCTGGTGCAGCCACTCTGGAAAACAGTATGGAGGTTCCTCAAGAATTTAAAAATAGAGCTACCCTACAACAGAGCAACTGCACTACTAGGTATTTACCCCAAAGATACAAATGTAGTGATCAGAAGGGGCACCTGCACCCCAATGTTCATATCAGCAATGTCCACAATAGCCAAACTGTGGAAAGAGCTAAGATATCCATTGACAGATTAATGCATAAAGAAGATATGGTCCATATATACAATGGAATATTACTCAGCCATCAGAAAAGATGAATACTTACCATTTACATCAGTGTGGATGGAACTGGAAGGTATTATGTGGAATGAAATAAGTCAATCAGAGAAAAACAATTATCATATGGTTTCACTCATACGTGGAATATAAGAAACAGTGCAGAGGATCAGAGGGGAAGGGAGGGAAAACTGAATGAGAAGAAATCAGAGAGGGAGACAAACCATAAGAGACTCTTAATCATGGGAAACAAACTGAGGGTTGCTGGAGGGAGGAGGTGGGGGGAAGGGGTGATTAGGTGATGGGCATTAAGGAGGGCATGCGATGAGATGAGCCCTGGGTGTTATATGCAACTGATAAATTATTGAACACTACATCTGAAACTAATGATGTACTCTATGTTGGCTAATTGAATTTAAAAAAAAGAAAGAGTTTGCATATCCATCAGTTAACCACAATTTACAAAAACATAAAATGGTTCAAAGACAATGAACAGGGTTAGGATCTGATAATTCACAAGGGTGTGCTGTAGATGGCACAAATTTTCCAGTGAAACACAAACTATCTCTCTACAGCCTTTTGATCAAAGGAATATCAAAGAAAGATTGTTCTTATTCACAAAATAAGGTTGATCTCAGTAAACTCAGCTTCATTTTCTTTTTTTTACACAGTTAGCATAAGAATGGTAATTTACCTTACAGGCCTTCTTAGGATTGCTTTGCTGGAGGTTTTCATAAAGAATCTCAGACTGGATCACAAAACACTCTTGAGGGTAGGAAGCTAAGCCAAGAACTTGCATCGGATTTCACATGTAATACCTATAGATTTGGGTGAATTCCTCATTTCTTGAGGTCTCCAAAATATCTTAACATTCCTGAGTCTGCCAGCAAGTGACCATCCTTACTCACTTGTAAGGCTTGGAACCTGTAAGCAAAGTACCAGACCAGTTTTGCCAAGAGGACTCTCAAGCATCAGCTCCATAAAGTCAACCTTAGCTCCTCGGAAGTGTCTGGTCCTTTGTGATTCAATGAGCATCCTTCCCAAATATGACATTCCCATCAAAGTCTCAGTGATTCCAATCACGCCCTCTTAACAAGGACACAGTCTTATTGAACCTGTGAAGATAACTATATTGCCATGAAAATAAGAAGACTCAATGAAGTTTCAGAATTCAAGAGGCATCAGGCAGGGAAAACAGGATGTCACTTAAATGATCTTTCCAGATTACAAATCAGAATCTACCACGTCGTTATAATTTATATAAATCTTAGAGGAAAGAGGAGGAACTTCCTTACCCATTCAGAAAACACACAAAAGCTTCAACCATATTCCAAACAAAACCCACAGTCATCCCTTACCAGTTCTGCCAGTCCTGTGTAATTAATTAATTCTTATTCTACTTGATCTTAAGTTGACAGTCTCAGGAGCCCATCTGTTCCTCAGCTGGAATCTGGAAGTCTTGACTCAGCTACTGATGGGGCCTCCAAGACTTAAATGACTATAGCTCATTAACTATCAGTAATTTTCTTTTTTTTTTAAGATTTATTTTTTAGAGAGAGAGAGTGCATTGGGGCAAGGGGCAGAGGGAGAAAGAAGCTCAAGCAGACTCTGTGCTGAGCATGGAGCCTAACATAGGGCTCCATCTCATGACCCTGAGATCATGACCTGAGCTGAAATCAAGAGTCAAACATTCAACCGACTGAGCGACCCAGTAATTTTCAAAAGTGAATGATCTGATGAGTTCACTGTAAGAATAATACAACTGACGAGGGTTTTAGTTATTATTGTGGCTTTCAACACAAGATAAAAAAATTCTAAGTGGGTTTTACACAAAATAGCCATAAACATAATAATGAACACTATTTTCAAAGAAGAAGAAATATTACATCTAATCTATAAAAATGGGTGAACATAATCTTTACAGAGAAAGATATCTTCAGACAGAACATATACTAATATTAACATAGCACACCTTAAATATGCTAAAGCTTTATCGAGAATATCAAGTAAAGAGATTCTCCCATCCTAGAGGAGGTCCTAAACACCCAAATATTGAAAAGACTACACAGACTCCTGATAGAAATCTCTAGTTGAAAACCACTGGCTGAGAAAACACTAAATTCAAGTTAAAGTTGTGACGTATCGAACCTTTTAAGTAATAATTGAAACTCTGACTGATAGCACTGTATTGTTGCCATAACAGGGAAGCAGGTGGGAATGCAGACAGAAACATCCCGCCGGTGAGGGCACTCACCCATCTCTAGATGCTGCCCCGTGCAGCAGAGGTTCCTGAGATCCCTGCGTCGGTGACATTTACCCACACAAATTTAACCTAAGGAAGGCTGTCGTCTCTCTGCAGTGAATTCAAATAAGAAGTAAAAGTATATAGGGCGCCTGGGTGGCTCAGTTGGTTAAGCGACTGCCTTCGGCTCAGGTCATGGTCCTGGAGTCCCGGGATCGAGTCCCGCATCGGGCTCCCTGCTCAGCAGGGAGTCTGCTTCTCCCTCTGACCCTCCTCCCTCTCATGCTCTCTGTATCTCATTCTCTCTATCTCAAATAAATAAATAAAATCTTTAAAAAAAAAAAAAAAAGAAGTAAAAGTATATAAACTTCAATCATGGCTAATAACATTTCAGTATTCAATTTTACTTATAAATGATCTATGTATCTAAAGAAGATGTTACCCAACTGAATTTAGTATCAGCCCAAGATTTTTAAGATACCTAAACATCTAGAAAGCTATCTTCAACTTGGAATAATTACTGTTGAAATTGAGTGTGTCCAAATAATGATTAAATTTTAGTTAAGTTCAATTTAGCATTTTGTGTAATCTTAAACATTCAGTAAAAGTAAAGCTAGCTTGCTCGATAAGTAAGCCTGCTTAGGTTGAGGAAGAATACGCCCAAGAAGACACAAAATGTACACCTGTATTATACTTAACACTGGAAACTCAGAGAACATATAGTTTGTTTTTATTAAAACCATAGTAAACTGGTTTTGTTTGCCAAAGAGTTGTCTAAATTTCGTGAACCTGAATTCTTAAAGCATTTTCAAATTGATTTCTATAAGAATAACTTTTTTCCCATTAAAAGTATTACAGGTTAAACTTCTTGAATTTCTAGGAATTTTAGGAATTGAATTGAATTTATAGAATCACTTGTTTATCTATGAACCAGTCAGAATAGAGCTCCATTCAGAGACTCTATAATCTAATTTGGTAATACCATCTGAAGACAGGAAAATACCAACACTTTACACAATGAGAAATAAAGGCCTTTCTGAATGTAAGTGAAGAGACACAGAGGGAAAGCTGATAGCTTTCATTCTTAAGTGTCAACAGTGGATCGAGCATAAACACAGAAACACAAAACTTACCACTTCCCAGTGGGCGTGAAACACTTCACTGATTTGAGCAGAAAAAAGACAAAGAGAAAAGAGCAACAGACCGGATTCTCCGGTTTCATGTAACAGAGACAAGCTCTCTATAAACCATGAATCCATTCACAGAGATGGCCAAGGGTCATCGCTGGTACGGCCCAACCCTGTCCAGAAGAGAACAGTGCAGCCCGGGCACAGCACTTCGGTGTGGCCCCTGCCCATGGCGGGCTGGGCGGCTCTGTGCTGGTCCCGGCTGCAAGACCCGCTTCATGCGGAGCTGGGAACGAGAGCCCCCGAATCAGGAACCGCACATAGTGCCTGGTAACTCAGCTTTCCCCTTAGCCTTTCAAAGTCTGGACATGGGGACCCTACACCCTCCTCATGTATTTCCAACCCTTATGATGCAAAGGAATTTAACAAGCGTTTAACCAATAACCAATCTTTATAAATAAATTTCAGGTTTTTGCCTCATCTCCTGTAAATAAGACTTGGACCTGTGTGGTAAGTTCCACAATTTTTGAAGTTCGTCCTATTTATATTCCTCAATTTTTAATCACTGATTCTGGCCAGAATGCTGAGGAACAGCCAACAATTCACACAACACATTATCCCAACACGTTATTTTTTGTCATGTTTGGATGGGACTCGCATTCTATTATTAGTCTATTGTCTCTCGGTGAAGAACATGCTGAAAAGGCACCTAAAAATCCATAATATGATTCATAATCCTGCTGGTTTCTTACTTTATAAAGAGTCCTAGGATTAAAGAGAAATAACTTGGAACATTTAAATTAGCATTTTTAAAAGCCCTGCCTGAAAAGAGGAAGCATTTTTCTCACATAACCATCATTACACAACAAAAAAAGAAAGTGGTGATCACGACGCCTCGCACTGAAACACCGCCTTCCTCAGAATCGAAAAGTCATGGGAATTTGAGCTGAAAACCTATCATTTAAATGGTGGGGAATTGAGGCCCAGAAAAACAGGAAGTGACTTTTAAAGGGGAGCTTCATGGGCTAATCCTGGCAGCGCCCAACATAAATGAGCTTCTGAAAGTCTTCTCACAAGCATTCGTATAATTATGTTGGGAATGTTATCGGCTGAATGCTGGGTAATGGGGAAGTGAGTCAGGAGCAGGTGGATATGACAGACCCAGGTTAGGCAGAACTCAGAGTCCTGGCCTCTCTTCTCCCAGCGTGGCTGACCCCGCCTGCCCTACCCAGTGACTTCAATCAGCATCGTGCAAATTTCCCTTTACTCCCAAAGCCATTCTAACAGTCACCTTAGGATGTGGAAATCTGAGAACAGATAGTTTGCATGTCTTTATTGATCGCAATTTGGGGAGTAGGTAAAGAATACAGAATAAAAAGTACTGACAGATATCTCCATGTTGGAGTAACGCATCCTCAAAAAATTCAGAAATCCTCATGGAGGACCTTAGGAAACCCAGCCGCCAACAAATGCTTAAATAGGGGGCAGATACACAGAAGCATCGTCCATCGGTCTTCATTTTCAAACTCCTTGTGGGGCGCCTGGGTGGCTCAGTCGGTTAAGCGACTGCCTTCGGCTCAGGTCATGATCCTGGAGTCCCGGGATCGAGTCCCGCATCGGGCTCCCTGCTGAGCAGGGAGTCTGCTTCTCCCTCTGACCCTCCCCCCTCTCGTGTGCTCTCTCTCTCTCATTCTCTCTCTCAAATAAATAAATAAAATCTTTAAAAAAAAAAAAAACCTCCTTGTGTTCCCTTATTTCATTTTGAGAGCCCCCAGGGAGCAGATAATAGCCATGCGGGGCATGTTTCCTAGGGGACCACAGCTTCAATATTTTCAGAAGTCAGAAAGAAGGCCGGCTGGAGCTCATCCTGCAGACGTGAAATCGCGGACACACTGAGCACCCGGGAGGGAAACTTACAGAAAGAGCTCCAGAGGAGCCTCAGTGAGCCTCAAATGTTACTAAATTTAGGAAGGAGATGGAGAAAAATAGGACAACTGGAAAAACAGATGAAAGTCCTAAAATACGTCTTGATTGAAGAGTATTTTAATTAAAAAAAAATTATGTCTACCTCCTCTTCCAAGATAATAGAGTAGAAGTTCTCCCTCTCCCCCCAGATAAGTACAACTAAGAATCCCAGATGGAATTCATATACAATAAAATCAGAAAGCCTCTGAACGGTGGGAAGAAGAGGCACTAGCTGGGGACTTTGGGACTGAGGAACAACACCGTGGTGAGGTCCCTGGGTTTTCTTGTTACTTCATGGATTCCAGACTTGGAGCAGAAGATGCCACAGCCAAGAAATCTGGTTGTAAGTGTTCGGAAGAAACATGCTAAAGCTTTATGGCAGAAAAGTGACAGCAAGTCAACAAAAAAGATACACCAAGAAAAAGCTGAACAGAAGAAAGCTGGTCAAATATTCATCTGAAATAAAGTGTATTTTATTCTATTTATTTTATTTTTAAAGATTTATTTGTTTATTTGAGAGAGAGAGAACATTCAAGGGGGGAGGGGCAGAGGGAGAGAGAATCCTCAAGCAGACTCCTCATTGAGTGTAGAGCCCTATGCGGGCTCAATCCCAGGCACCCCTGAAATAAAGTGTATTTTATCTTATTTTTTTATTTTTTTTCAAAGATTTTATTTACTCGACAGATAGAGAGAGAGCACAAGTAGGCAGAGTGGCAGGCAGAGGGAGAGGGAGAAGCAGGCTCTGCGCTGAGCAGGGAGCTAGACGTGGGACTCGATCCCAGGACCCTGAGATCATGACCTGAGCCAAAGGCAGACGCTTAACGACTGAGCCACCCAGGCACCCATAAAGTGTATTTTAAATGCCTATCATAGCGCACAGGTAGAGGCTCTGGGGCCGAGAGCCCACCGCGTGACCTGGGGTGTGCGGGTTCACTCTGTGTGCCTTAGTTTTCTGATCAGTAAGTGGCTTCCGCCCCCTCTGTGTGTCTATCCCTCCTCATAACGACACCAGGCACTGCAGGAAGGCCCTTAATCCACATGACCTCATCTTAATGGACCTAATGATGTCTGCAAAACCCTCCTTCCCGAGAAGGTGACCCGCAGAGACCTGACTCTTTGGAGCACACTGTCGGACCCAGTCCGGGGACATCCTATGAAATAACCACGGTGCTCTTTCAGAACCTCATGGTCATGAAGGAAAAGATGGACTCAGGCCTTCTCTCAGGCTAGAGAAACAGAAAGGAGACAGGACAGCTAACTCAACGTGACTCCTGGGCCGGATTTTGGGCCCCGAAAGGGACATCAGAGGGACCAGAGGGGACTACGAACAAGGTCTGTAGAGCATGGAGGAGCCTTAGTTTCTTGGCTTCTGTCACTGTAGTTTGGTTGTCTAAGTCGCCAACGTTAACGGGAGCTGGATGACAGGTACACAAGAACTCTCCACAGAGTTTTAGATATTCTGTAGGCCTCAAACGTATCTGAAGTGAAAAGTTTTAAAAATTAGTATGGCTGGGGGGGCGTCTGAGTGGCTCAGTCCATTAAGTGCCTGACTCGGTTTCGGCTCAGGTCGTGATCTCAAGGTCGTGAGACTGAGCCCTGACTTGGGCTCCTGTTCAGCGGGGAGTCAGCCTCTCTCTCTCCCTCTGCCCCGCCCCCCAGCCCACTCACGCTGACAAGCACGCGCTCTCTCTAATAAATAAATAAAATCTAAAAAAAAAAGTTGTCCACGTCCCAGATCACAAAGCGATTCCCAACAAATATGCAAGAATCGGTATCAAACCAACCACACCCACCACAAGGCTACTGCATCAGAAATCAGTAACAAAAAGTTAGCCACAACCCACCCCACACACATCTGGAAATCAGTCACAGGTAAACACTCGTTTACACACACACACACAAAAGGGCCGGAGAACAAATCATAAACAGAATTTTTAAATATTTCAAGTGAGCAGAAATGAAAGCCTTTAGAGATAAGGCTAGGGTGGGCAGACACCTATAATCTTCATTGCATACAATACCCAAAATAGACCAAGAAGGAGGACGCTAAGTGTCTAGTCAAGAAGGCTGATAAAGAGCAAAGAAACCCCAATGAGCACAGACGTATGTGAGAATGTTTGCTGCTTCAGTATTCAGTATTAAAAAGTAGCCACCACCTAACAGCCCTCAGAAGGAAAAGAAAGCCTGGGATTGGTTCACGCAAGAGCATCGACAGCAGCATTAAAATGAGTGAACTACAGCTACGTTTACGTGCAGATAAATCTCAAAAACAAAATGTGAAGTGAAAAAGCAAGGCTCATAAAGATGCCTGCAGTCTAATACTAATGATGTGTTTTAAACACCCAAAATACCTGAAAAATGAAAAAAATACGATGTATTTACCTACTTGTGTCAGGAAAGTACAGAAGCTGGCCTGGGAGTGATACCCACGAACTTCAGAGAGGAACAAGTGGGAACGAAATGAAGGGTTTAGCTTTATCTGTGTGGTTATATTTTACAGAAAGAATGGACAGACCTGAAGCAAACACCCCACACTGCTCACATCTGTGTCCTCTTAGTGGGGCACCTGTGGGTCTCTGTTACTCTGCTTCCTTCCTTTCCTTAAAACACAGTCAACTACTGGGTCCATATTTGTGGTCATCATTTTAAATCTCTTTCAACTATCCAAGCATTATTTTACAGTTCTGAAAATGGAGCATATATCTTTATATGTTGGCCAGGAGTCAAGTTCCCAGAATCAAACAGAACTTCGGGTTGACTTACAGGAGCCAGAGTGAGGCTTTCCAAGCTCTTTCACCTGGTGTGACATCCTTCAGCCGTCTGGCTTGCCATCCAATCCAACATCACCTCCCATTGAATGCATCTCTTCAAAATAAACGTGAGGTGTGGCCACTGCTGCTGTCCCTAGGTGCACCCTCCCCACGCCAGCCAAGGCTCCCCGAAGAAGGCCCCCTATGGACTCCGCTCCTAGCTCGCCTCCAGCCCGCAACCAGAGAGGCTTTAGCAAACACAAGTCCTGACCCCTCTTGGGGTGGACGCGGACACTTCCTTCTCTTCTAGGGTCTTACTAGTTGCAAGACATTCCCTCTCTCCTGTTTGTGCTTTGTACTGTGTTGTGTTTTTCCTGGAGCTAGGCAGACTCCGTGTTTGATGCTTCATGCCGACGCGAGCTTCCTGGGCTGTCCTAACGAAGTGCCACAACCTCACAGTCCTGGAGGCCAGAAGTCCAAAATCAAGGTGTGAGCAGGGCAGGTTCCTTCTAGAGGGTTCTGAGGGAGGATGCTCTACCGCCCCCTCCCCAGCTGTCAGTGGCCTCCGTGGCTTGTGGCTGCAATCCTGTGACCTCGGCCCCCCTCCACAAGACTCCTCTCTCTGTACCCTGGGTCTAGAGTTCCCTTTTACAAGAACACAAGTCATTGGCTTGTGCTCACTGCAAGCCAGCATGACTTCATCTTAAGTGACATCTGCAAAGACCCTATTTCCAAATGTGTTCCCGTTCACAGATACCAGAAGATAGGACTTAAACATCCCTTTTATCAACCCCACGATATTGCCAAAATGACCTCAACTAATAAAAAATAAAATGTCGTTCATTTAATCAATAAATAAAATTAAAAACAGATCCCGTAGCTCCCGAGTGAAAGTGTCCAGAGGCTTTGCTGCCCTGGGATGGCGCTAACCCTCTCAGGATGGCACGTGGGGCCTTGAACGACGGACCCTCGTTCTTCCCGAGGCCGCCTGGCTGTCCCAGCGCTCACTCCCTCCCCCTGAGAAGCCCGTCCTCCTGCCCACTGCATGGCCTCTAACCTGGACACTCTTACTCATCTGCTGGGTGACTCTAATTGTTTTTAACAGATATGATGGAGTTTGTACACTTAACGGAAGTGTGTCATCTTCACAATAGTGCCCTTGGGAAGCCATATGCTTAGGACACTGCTCAAAACATTTTGAAGCCCCTCTTTGGAATTGCCTTCAAAGACTAACTCAAAAGACCAAGTCGTATCATTTTTAACTCAAAATAGCATCAACACTTCATCAATCTTACCTGTCCTTCAAGAGACAAAGATTTGTCACTGCCAAGGATTGTCACAAGATTAGATCTCAGAACTAATGAATATTTTCAAAATTAAAAGCTCCCACAAAGTAAAAAGGCAAAAACAAAAACAAAAATATTTTTTTATCAACTCATATCACATGTAGCTTATTTTCCAGAATTTTTACAAAACACTAAGAAAAAGGCCAATAAACTCGTAGACAAAAAATGGTTAAAGGCCTTGAGCTGATAATTCATATAAAATGAACTAATCGTGTGGAAGGAAACTGAATTCACACACGCACAGTAGCAACTCCGCCTGGAGGCTGCCTCTCTCCTCCCAGGTCCGCACGGGAGAAAGCTCTACTCTGAGGGACGAGTAAGGCAATTTGGCAACATCATCGACATAGCGTACACGCTGCTGGTTTGCAAACTGGCCCCAGAGTCGGAGGGCGGGAGAAACCAAAAGATGGGGCAGGGCATCCCAGATGAACAGGTAACAGGTGTAAGGGCCAGGGAACCTACCTACAGGGCTTGTCCTGGGCCCCAAGGCGAGGAGGTCTCCAACTGCCATGTCTTCAGGTTTGTAGAGAAGCCTGGTTCCAAGTAGAGCACATGTTCCAAGGGCAGTGCAGGGCTGGCTGGCCAAGGTCAGCAGGCAGTCACCCTCCCAACGACCCCCCAACACATCAGCCAAGGTAAGCAGGCAGTCACCCTCCCAACGACCCCCCAGTATATCCCTGTGACCCAGGAACCACCCCACAGATATATTTACGTGGGCATAAAATGACTTAGGTGCAAGGCACTTCTTTGCAGCTTACTTGTTACAGAAGATTGGAAGTAACCTAATTGGCTCCCTATGGGACTGGCCGATTAAATGACGCTTCATTCATAAAACCAAGTTCTATTCAGAAGTTGAGAAATTAGTATACAACTCGAGCACTAATATATCTCTAAGTGTAAAAAGGCAGTGTGTAGAGCAGCTTATCAATTCTGTATTATGTATGTAAACTGTATGCGGTGTAAAGGGGCAGAGAATGTGTAGACATGTAACACATACAGAAGCATCCCCGTAGCCTGGGCATCCCGGGCTTCAGGAAAGGCTTCCAGAAACTGATGATGTAGCTGCTGCAGGGTGATGCCCCGGGAGAGCTTGGGCCTCAGGCGCTGGGAGCCCAGGAGCACGGAGCCGGCCCCTGCTGCAGGCACTCTCCACCCCTGTTGTCTTCTGGGGCCTTGGACTCCATGACACAGACCATTTCCAGGCAGGCTTTCCACAGGATGGCTTCCAAAAATGCCCTAAACAACTTTGCAGCTTTCTGATTATTTAAATAATCTCCCTTGGTTACCATAAAGGTGACACTTACAATTTTTACGTTAATTTTTCTAATTACATGTGTTCCTCAAATGTTCCCCTGTCTAGATGTAGAAATCATTGGGGAGGAGAAAGTCTTACATCTTCCATTGCTTATTTGGCTTCCAAGCAGCAATAAAACAAACAACCATGGAAATATCTTTTCAACTATTTCTCATAATGATGTAATTAAACTCAACAAGATTAAAAAATATATCCGCTAAACAGGACCTTATGCTTTTTGAATTATACCCGAGGATTCAGAAATATTTTATGATACGCTACTTCTGTGTGTGTGTGATTCCAACTTCTCATGATTTTGGGTGTATATTCCAAATTCAGTCCTGTCGGGCAACACATTCTTATAAATCATTTTCCAAATATAAAATTACCAAAGTTTAACTCAAATATATTCTATTGTTTCATTTACAAATATTTATGAAGGGTTTACAACATGCTACAAAACAAAAACCCTCTTAGACCTACTCTTAAAATGAAAATGAAGAAAGAGAAATATAAATAAATAAGACTAACCAAAAACAAAATCTCAATAATCATTCAGCCTTATAGTGGTCTAGTTATGGAAAACACTTTCCCACTCTTCCATTTTTTTTAATTGCCCCATTTCATGGGTCTCCAGGCATTTTCCGGCTAATTTACGATGGCCAGGAGGTAAGAGCCAGACAGCTATTCCTCAAAGTAGCTCAGGTAAAACTGGGTTTTCTGAACAGATGCAGAGTACCTAGCAACCAGATCTGTGATGAAGCTGGAGCCCTTCACAAGCGGACATTTCCTGCTGAAAGGTCTCTTCTTGCCACGCCCGCCTGCTCAAGACCTCTGGGCCTCTCGGCTCTTCTCCTCCCCACTCTGCACACTAGCTTTCCCTACCAGTTCCCAATCTCTGCTTTCGAGACCAGAGCCCCACTGTGGTGCTGTCCCTACCAGCCAGAGCCCTTCCTCTGTGACCACAGTCCCCTGAGAGAGACGCAGAGGGCGACGGGCTCCACCTAGCCCAGGACGCAGAAGGCCCCTCCTAGCCCAGGCTCTCCGCAGGGTCAGGAAGCTCGAGTGCCCGGAGTGTTGCAGGTGCAAGATGAGGCAGGTAGGAAGGAAATGGAGGATAGCATGCAAATCAGTCAGTATACCCTCTGCAAAACCCCGGGTATCCAGAGGGTGATTCCAGAAATCGGTGTTTGTTTCAAGAGTGTGTGGACATGTTAAAAGCTATGACATATTTCCGAGCAAATATGATCTTATGTTGCCCCGCTTATGAATTTTTAATGGCTAGAGGTTATCTTCAGTGTAAATCTCAGCGTCCTCGACTTCAGTGATCTTCCTTCTCTTACCTGTCCAGCCTTGTTTCATGAGACAGCTTGCTCCCTGCCACACTCTCCCTCACTTCCAGAACTTTCTACATCCTGTAGTTGTTCTTTGCATCATTAGCACTTACTGTCGCCTGATTATGCTGAAATACTCACTTTTGTTTCTAGGTTTTCAAAAGCACTTGCAGTCAGGTTTATTCTGGATGAAACAGGGAGGTGGGAACGCAAGGGGGCATGTGGCACCTCGGCGCTCACAGCGAGCCCTCTTCCAACAGGTGTGTGGCCCGCGGGAGCCCCTTCCTCCCCACTCGAGGAATCAGATCAGGAAAGACCCGAAACCAGCTCCTGCAAAATGAAAGTGGTTAAGAGCTTCCATGTCATTGGCCTCTCCTGTGGCATTGGCATGGTATCATGAATCAAAGCTTTAAAATCAAGTTACAATGTTATAATGTCAGACTTTCCATCATCAGCCAGCAGAAAATTGTGTTTTGGAGGAAGGCAGGAGACGGCCTTTCAGATGCTCCCGGTTCCAATTGTATTCTGCATTCATGTAAGGCTGCCCTTGGCTGCACTCGTGTTGCCATGAGAGTATATATTGCACAGATGAATAAACTGCGTTTTTCATAAAACCGGCGATGATTGCATCTGCCAAGGCAGGACTGCCCAGCTACACATCAACACACATCTCGTATAAATTTCCACAACGAGCCAGAGATGATTCAATAATTTTGTAGAACAGCATTTGAAATTTTGCTTTTCTCTACATTTTTTATAATAGTCGGCAGAGAACTGATTGCATCCCTCCCAGAAGAGAATAATTTGGCATTTTAAAGAAGTTCAGAGGCACACATTAGCACAAAAAACACATCACGCTCCAGCATGTTGGGCACACACATCTTCAAGGCCGCTTCCCGGCACTTTGTCTCTCAGCTCTTCCAAACGCTGCTGTTTTTTAAAAGCATCCAGATGTCTATCCTAAAGGCAATTATTTCCTTAAAGCTCATAAAGAGTTGGAGACAAACAAAAAATACATTTTAACATTTGTATGTTTATCCCCCAGCCATATGAGTTAATATTAAATTCACCACGACTCTGAAAGTTGTAGGGAAAGGGCCTATGTATAAATTCAGTCGCTGACAGTAGGAAGTCTGCAGAGACTCCCGCATTCTCTTGGGAAGCAGGGAGGCGCCTCCATGAGTTTCTACGTCTACTTGGCTAGTCTACATCATCTAGCTGTTCAGTCAAATGCTAATCTAGCTGTGTCCACACGGATATTTTATAGACATGATTAATGTCTTCTATCAGTCGCCAGTAAAAAGACTTCCCTTGAGGGGCGCCTGGGTGGCTCAGTCATTGGGCGTCTGCCTTCGGCTCAGGTCATGATCCCAGGTCCTGGGATCGAGCCCCGCATCAGGCTCCCTGCTCCACGGGAAGCCTGCTTCTCCCTCTCCCACTCCCCCTGCTTGTGTTCCCTCTCTCGCTGTGTCTCTCTCTGTCAAATAAATAAATAAAATCTTAAAAAAAAAAAAAAAAAAGACTACCCTTGAGAATGTGGGTGGAGCTCATCGTATCGGCTGGAAGCCTTCGGAACAAACATGGAGGTTTCCTGGAGAAGGAATTCCAGCCCAACCTGCGGCATCAGCCTCTGCCCGGGTCCCCAGCCAGCCGGCCTGCCCTGCAGACTCTAGACTGAACGGATCTCCACGGTTTGTGATCCACTCCCTGAAATGAACTTTGCTGTAGATGGCAGATGGACCGACCCATGCATAGACATCTCCCCTTCATATTGGTTCTGTTTCTCTGGAGAACCCTGACTAATCACCTACCCATACTGGAATAGTAATTAATTTATAACCCACATCTGACAGTTTTTGCAAGGACAAAAGTCCCATGCACGTATTTAGATACATTGTCTTAATGAACAAATTCTTTGTGGCATTAGATCAGTTTTTTCCAAGCCATAATCCTAAACAAATTGCCTGAGTGACTAAAGTGGCCAGAAGCAGCAGGACAGCTTGCAAAGGGCTTTTATTATTTCCAGGATAACCTGAAAGATGCGATTCCTTGTGATGGGTGCTGTGTGCTCCACTTGGCACAGTCAGAACTTTCCGATGCACACACGGCCCAAAGGCGCCGGGTTGATCTGTAGATGCTTCCCCGGATGCTCCTGAGGTATAATGAGAGTCTGCCCCTAAATACTTAATGAGCTTTAACTGTGTTTTTCTGCCAGTTTGATTATTATATATTTGTTTCATTTCCCAATTTAGATCATGTAGTTAAAGTTAAACGCACCCATGAAAGAGCGTCATTAACTCTTCAGAAGAGCTCCGCCCGACTGTCTCTAGCTAACGCCTATGAACCCTCTAGACGAAAAGTGTAAGTTGAGGGTCATCTCCATGGGGATCAACCCGCCATTTCCTAGAAAATATTATCACAGGAAGAGAAACTGACACAGATGACAAGTGGCTTCTCCATCAGCCCTCACTCCTCATGGCCCCACCTTCGTTACGTCATGCAGCGTGACATTGTTAGAACAAGATGCTGTGAGTTCTGGGTCTAAACCCATGGAATCCATGATTTCATAAAGATGTGTTCGAATTATAAATGGAATTACAAATAATTCACCTAAAGTGAATGAAGGGAACTTTCAAAAGAATGTTATGTTTTTTATTTTACTGTTTTTAAAGATTTTATTTATTTGTTTCAGAGAGAGAAAGAGTGCGCGAGTGCAAGCAGGGGGAGTGGCAGAGGGAGAAGCAGACTCCGTGCGGAGCAGGGAGCCCGATGTGGGGCTCGATCCCAGGACCCTGGGATCATGACTGGAGCTGAAGGCAAATGCTTTACTGACTGAGCCACTCAGGAACCTCTAAAAGAATCTTATGGTTTCTAAATTTTTCTCTGTAAATCTGGACTGCCGTTGGCTTTTCTCAAAGCAGGGGTCAGGTCAGGTCCGTACTGACAGAGTGAGGACATAGCCTGCTCCGTGAGGCCACTGGTATCTAATTCACATTAACTGATCATTCCAGGAATATCCATCCCATAATTATTGCCAAGATTGTCACATGTGCATTTACCTATTTTAGAGTGTTTCACCTGGGACTCTTGAGTAGATTAAGTAATACAAAGTAGAGACTTTTTATTCTGATGTAACAACAAGAACACTGTAGTTCTACTGGTCCTTCAAAGTTGCCCTTGTGTTTCGCACACATTCTCTTGCCATTCACGACCTCCTATAATTTTACTCTGCAGATGAGGGAGCTGTACCTTGCTTGAGGAGAATCCGTGACTCATCCGGCAGGATGTGATAGATCGGAGGAGTTGAAACTAGGACCTCACCCCCAGGCCAGCGTCCTTTGCTGTCAGTGCGTGTCATACTCCGTATTCTTCTGCCCTGGCATCTTTCCGAGCTCTGTCCCAGACACCGAGTGGATTCACATCCCACCTTTGGACTTCCACATCAGGACGCCTCCCCCTCGGGAGCTCTTCCTTCCCCTTGGACAGCAGAAAACAGCTCTGCACACATATGTCTTCGTTCTGTTTGGTTTCGAGGTGTTGCTCTAGCAACCGGCTCTACACTCATATACTAGGGTAACAGGAAGGAAAAGGATGGATGCGAGACACGAGGGCACCTTTGCATCAGACTCGCATACAAGAAACTGGCTCCCAGCAAGGCCATCAGCCCGTCCCCAAGCAGCACACTGAGTAGGGAGGAGCCTAGCATATCTTTATGGGTGGAAAATAGGGAAAAACCAGCTGATGATATTCTGCTAAGTAGGAAAAGCAGATTACAAAATAATAATTACAACACAATTACAATTTTATTCATACAGAGCGAATAACAACATTTGAAAGTGAAAATGCATGCTATGTCTGAGTAATTATATCTCAGGAGAGTAATAATCTGGAGCTGTTTATTTTTAAAAATTTGTCTCTGCATTTTCTTTTTTTTTAAGATTTTATTTATTTGACAGAGAGAAAGAGAGAGATTGAGAACACAAGCAGGGGGAACGGCAGAGGGAGAGGGAGAAGCGGACTCCCCATGGAGCAGGGAGCCTGATGAGGGGCTCCATCCCAAGACCAAGACGAAGGCAGACGCTTCACCGACTGAGCCACCCAGGTGCCCCATGTCTATGCATTTTCTAACTTTCAACCATAGGCAGGGAGTGCTTGAGTAACACCGTGTGTAACAGGCGTTGCAAATCAATTCCAATCACTCCTTGCTCAATGGTCACTTGTCCAACCAGTGTCCCACTGTCCCTCCCTCTGAGCCCCAGGGGGTCAGCACAGGGACCAGCAGAGATGGGCAGGGACGGCTCTGGACCCCCACCTAAGCACTTAGAAAACCGCTCCAAGTTTGCAAGAGAAGCATCTTGGAACACCCCAGCACCTGGAGGGCACTGTCCACTCAGCCGAGAGACGACACGCCACTGGTGCTCAGCGGCCCACAGTGGTGCGGCCACCACCCAAGTTCCCGCCACTGATTCCCTTCTCGTGGCACAAGCACTCAGCCCGGGTGGTAAGGTCTTATTTGTACATATAGATATATATGGAAAGAAGAGGGGCGGGGAGGAGAGAGAGAGAACGGGACCAGCAAATACTTGGAAAGACAGGTTGAGCTTTAAGAGCCCCCACTGAATGTTAAAAATGTAACTTCTTTTTAACCAGTGAGTGGCCTCGTCCCATGGGAGTTGGACACGCACAGCCTTGGAGCAGGTGTGTGCAGGCAACAGGGACAAGGGGCGCGAGCGCTCTGCCCTATTCCGTGGGCGGTTAGGAGGGACCCACTGTCCTGACGCGGCTCGGGTGCGCGGGGACACCGGCTCGCTCAGGGAGGAGTTCGTGCCCCGCGACAGGCTCTCACGGGAGCCAGTCCCCACGCTGTCAAGACGGCAACGCGTCTCTCTCTCTCTCACTTCACCATGTGATTTCAAGTCATCAGCCCTGAGTTCCTGTGCGGGCGGTAGGCGACGTTTCAAAGAGCACGTTCACCCCGCTTAAGAGAGTAAGCATCTCGGACACCCTCCAGCGCTCGGTGCTCCCTGGAAACAGGAGGTCGATGTCATTACCCCTGTCCAACCTTATCAGGCTCTTGTCTTACGGCCTCGATCCAAGTCTAATCTGTTGGCCTGGTGGTGAACACTCCCTGTGATTATTCCACTAACAGTTTTTATTTCTGGCATGTATCAAAAATGCACAGCAGACACTCAGTCTTTACAGGGTGCCAGGCCCGGCTTGGGCACCCCACACCCACCGTCTCACGTGACCCTTGGGACGATGGGAGGGATAAGCACAGAACTATTACCACCTTTCACAGGTGCAGAGACTGAGTCCCGTGCAGGCTAAGGAGCTCGCCCCAGGTCCCACAGCTAGTTTTGTTGCAGAGCAGATGGCCCGCCTCCTGTGTCCATGCTCTTCCTGTGCTAAAACTCGGTATGTCCCTGTGACAGAAATCTTCCTTATGTGCGTGTCACACGCAGATGTGAGCTGCTGCTGCTCCTGGTGGGACTGACACCTCTTCCTAAACTCACCGGAGTGATGCCATCCCTTCCGGTCATCAGGGATCATGCAAGCTCAGCCGGCCCCACTGGCTGGAAGCCCTGGGCTCTCATCTGAAGATTGAATCCAAATGAGGAGCATGAGCTGCTGGAAGCCCTGAGGGAAAATGACACCCTGCTTCAAAGCCCAGGCAGCAAAGGGGCCCCCGTCACAGCACCTGAGCTGCCACATCAAGGCAGCTTCTATCTGAACTTTCTGTGACAACACGCAATGGAGTCCTTTAATTGCTCAAGTCACTCGTGTTGGTTTTCTTCTACTTGCACCTAATAAATAATTTGGTCCAGTAGTGTGATGTTGTTACGAGCAGCCTGATACAGAATGAATATGGAACTGGCCGCGTTGGAGGTGGGCAGTGATTGGCCATCCTTGACATTTTAAAGCGAGCATGTGGCTAAACGACCTCAGTTGGCCGTTGGCACTTGGGTGACAGCCAGCCACAGGACTCAGGAATGGTAGGACAATTCCAAATGAGAGAGAGCGTAAGCACCTCAGGGAATAGATCCTCTGGAGCTGGACAGCTGCTGTGGACAGAGACAACCAGACGATGGCTTGGCGCACAGAAAACCTGTCTCCCTACGGCATACAATCCAAAGCAGGGGCCATGTGGGGACCAAGAGCCTTGCAGGAGTCTCTCCCTGCCTCCCCGCCCCCCCGGGGGCTGAGCCAGCGTCCTAAGGGAAGCAGGAACTTAATAGAAGGGAAGATGGAGGCGGAGAGGATCTTCAAGCCATTCCCAGGCTTCTGGCTCTCCTTCATTTCTGGTCCTGAAGGTGGAGTCTCAGTGGCCAGTAGGGCCACCCCATGGGGCAAGGAGGAAGCGCCCTCCACCTTCTACCTGAGCAGCCCTGAGGCAAAGCACTTAAATGTCAAGTGGAGTAGAGGGAGGGCCTGTTCTAGGAGCAGAGTTCCAGCCCCAGTGAACTCCAGCCCAGAGGCAGTGACTGAGAAACAGGGCTGCTTGTTACTAAGCAACCAACAGGAAACAAATAGGGCAGAACCCAACTTCTTAAAAAGGTTGTACTGTCAAGAGACTGGAAACCCACAGCCGGGTCTCCTCCCCCGCAGGCAAACCCCAGGGCCCTCAGATCTCTCCAGCCAGAAAGTGGCTTCACAGGGTAGTGATGGGAAGGCGTCCCCAGCGCCATCCCCGAGGGACCCATGGGCCCAGGCCTGAGGGATGCTCTCCTGGACACACAGCCACTTGGGGCCCCGGGCTGTTCTGTCCATCCCCAAATGGTCAGTGCAGTGGGTTTTCTGCTCACCTCCTTTCCACCTGAACTTTCATTACAATTCGTCCTTGTTTCCCTCTCCTGTGGTAATGGGGACAGCCACAGATCCCCAGGAGCTACCCCCAGATGGGGTGAGAGGGCTTGACCTCACTTGGAGTCCTGAGCTAAGAGCTGGTGTGAGTCTGGGTGAGATCTGGCTTCACTGCAGGGGAAGGCGAAGGTGAGTGCATGTGCAGAAGCCCTAAGTGAGCCCTGCCCTCTCTTCGCTGTGGACCTCACTGTTCAGAAGCCACGTCCCCTCCTTCAGTAAAGGCACCCAGATACCAGCTCCAGAAGCACGTGCACTTCCGGAAGCTGCCCCCCATGCCTTGGCTCAAGGAATCCCACTCCCCTGGTTCAGGCCAAGGGTGGTCCCAAGACTTAAAATGGTCCCAGCCCACAGCCGCCCTGGACTCGCAGGGCAAAGCTTGGAGACCCGGAGCTGTGAGGAGCGCCCTGTGGAACAGTGAGGGGAGAAGCTCACCAGGGATGGAGCTGACCGTGAGGAATTCAGAGACCAGGGAGAGAGAAACTGGGTCCTGGTCATGGCATTGGATCTGCCGGGACGCCCACACTTTCACCCGCATGGGAGGATACATTTCCCTTCTCCTTTAAACATGCCCTTGGATCCCAGCTCTGCGCTGGCTAGCCAAGTGACCTGGGAAGGTTGCTGCACATGGAGGTGCAGGGGAGAGTGAGATTGTGGGAACTCGAAGGATCAGGATGCTTCCTAGGCCCGTGTGGGCCCTGGGTGGTCTGTGAGATCCTGCCCAGGTGGACAGGACCCCGGCGTGGGCGGGCGAGGCGCGAGCAGCAGGATGTGTGGGTTTCTGTAATTAGTAAGGTCAGATCTGAGGACCCAGTATCTTAGGGAAATGTAACATTTCTTCAAATCTGGGATAGAACAGACTGCTTTTCTTTGTATAAACCTGATCGCATCTGAGGCTACCATAGAGATAAAATCACCAATGATCCCATATAATCCATGCTCGTTTACTTTTATTTTAATAGCCTGTGGTACATATCCTCCTACCAAACAGAAGCAAATTCTATTTTCCTCACCAAAACCAACCTCTGAAATTGTTGATTTTGGTTGCCATAAGAACAGTTATATATAAATGTTCGATCCCAGAGACAGAAGCAGATATGCAGATTAATTGAACAATGGTTTGGTTTCTTTCAAATCACCAATTAGTATTGAATATTTTAAGATGTAACATAATTAAAAGTCACGAAGAATACTCACTCATTCCAGTAAAAACTCCTGGGTGTCATTTACCTTGCACAGTTGAGCCAAAAGCTTCAAATACAAGATCGTATCCCCATAATGGGTGGTGGTGAGCATGTTATAAAACAGACTTGCAAGTGGCAATGTTTCCTGAGAGCTAATGGATTTATAAAGTGTGAAACAACCCTAGTCCCACCTCACTAGGATTGTGAAGAAATGAAGTCACAGTCACAGGAACAGGTGGTCCAAGGGCCTGGGAGAGATGCACTGGGGGCTGGAGCCCTCCTGTTTAATGAGGGCATTCACCTGCCGTGACCACAGACCATAGAGGGGCTGCCGGGCGCTCATGCAACTGAAATGGCAGGGTCCCTCCCCAGCCCCCTACCTCGCTGCATTCCTATTCTTCTGTTTCTTAAAAAAGGTTCCCAAATTTTATGAGCATTGGGCCCCACAAAATGTGCGCCCATGAGTGTAAGAAAATGTTAAAAGAGGGACATTTACAGTCCTTGAGAAGCACTTCCAAACAGGAATGTGGGCAGCTGGGGGCCCTTCTCTCCGGAAGGTTCTATCTGTATTCCAACAGACTGTCCTTTCTCACATCCTGAGGAATAACCGTCTCTTGGCTCTTCTGGCTGCCCCCACCCGCCCCCAGTTGCTTCACCCCTTTAGCGAACTCCCGGAAAGGAGGGTACGCAGGTGCTGTCTCAGATTGCCCCCAACACTATTTCGGGCCCACTCCAGTCAGGCTGTCACCCCAGTCCTGGTGAAGGTGACCCAAGATCTCCATGCCCCTAAGCCAGGGAGCCCCCACAGCATGTGGCCCCCCTCCCGAGATTCCTTGGCTGGCTCCTCCTCCCACCTGCCCCATCTGTAATGTCAGGTGGAGCTTCTGCAAACACCTCCCCCCAAGCTCCCACCCAGATCCCCTCTCTCTATTAAACACACCCACTCAGTCTCCACTCAGACACCGAATAGCTGTGTCCAAAAGGGAGCTCCTGACCACTCCCTTGTCAGTGGCAAAGTCATTCCTCCAGTGGCTCACACCCTCTGTGGTGTGTCCGCAGGCTCGATCTCCCATCTCTTTTACTAACATGCTCCCTCCACTTCTCTCTCCTCCAGCCACAGTGGGCTCCTAGGATTCCTTGACCACTTAGCTCTGCCCGCCCCAGGACCTTTGCACTTGCTGTCCCCATTTCCTAGAATGCGCTCCTCTACCCCCATCCCCTAGATATCTACATGGCTTGCTTCCATCAGCACTTGCTATCCCCCTTTCCTGTCTTATTTTTCTCCTTGACTCTTCTTTATAAAGGTCAGGTCCTTATCTTCCTCAGGCATCCTGCTTACATGGCCCTCTGTCTACTCGTGATCTTTCTGTTGGGTGAGCCTCCGTGCACACAGCCGTGGGGTAATCACTGGGACAATGGGGACACCAAAGAGATGCATGCCCACTCTTGATTTGTAGAGGGGGTCCTTGTGTTGGTCACATGGGGGAGGGGCTGTGTGAGAAGGAGCCTGCCCTGCTGAAGTTGTTTATAAGGAAACATCCTACCAGGCTCCAGGCTCCTAATGGAACGTGTTATCTGAGCATCCAGCCTGCCCTTAAAGACCATTATCTCTCCCTCCCTCCAACAGACCACCAGGCAGAAGCCTGTATATCAGTGAGACCCCTCCCTCTCCCTCAACGTCCCTCCCTGCCCTGCCTGTTCGAAGGGACTCTGCCTTCCGTCCGCCCTCACCAGAGGGACGGGTGTGGGTCTGCCACTGAATTCTGACTCCGGTCCTTTCGACAAACACAGCAAATAGTTCTCAGGGAACTACTAGGCCAGGCGCCGCCCGCATGCTAACAATGCGGTTGTGGCAGAGATGCGGGTCCCTGAGGATGTCTGCTCCGGCTGTGCCCCGGGCCCTGGGGGTGCGGGAAGCAGATCCCATCCCACAGCTGCCTGGAGGACTCAGTGGCTGCATGGGAAGCCCTTAGTGCTGGAACCAGCAAAGGCCCAAGCAGGGTTTGCTAATTCTTATTGCCATATTCTCCCCGGGGCTAATCTCTCCGATTCACCCAACTTCCCCTGAGTGGTGGAGACACTGTCCCAAAGCTGCCAGGGCCACCAGCCCTTTGCTGGCTCCAGAAGCCCTAGGTGTCCAGGGTGGGGCTGGGGCGCTCACCCAGGCTGCTCCCCTGCGGCTGGCTCCGTCTCTCTCCTCTGCACCAGCTGGTTCCACAGACCCTGTGGCTCCTCGGCACGTCGTGCCTCCGAGCTTGCTGGAACTGCTGCCCACCTGCCCCCTCCCGCATCTGGCCGCACACCTGGGGAGCACATGCAGGGACCTCAGGTCTTCTCTGGCCACTGGGGGTCCAGGCGCTGTGTGAGCAGGCCCCTGCAGCCCAGCAGTGCGGCCCTGACTGCGCATGGGCTGTGAGAGCTGGGGGGTAGCGGGGCACCCGGGCCAGGAGCTGCGGCGGGCGCTGCAGGGACAGGACAGTTGGGAAAGGAGTCCAGCGTGCTGTGTGGGGGTGCTGTGCGTGTGGCTGTGGTCTAGAGCCCTCAAGTGTTTCCTCATCCACATGGGTTTTTTTAATTGCTCTTTGGAGTTCATGCACCTCATCTGCTCGTGTTTGTGACCTGAGTAGAGTCTATCCACATACTAACTGGAATTTATGGTGGAACAGTCAACCCTCAACCCTATGCAGGTAAATTATCTGCTTTACGAATATCCCCAGCAAATTGTTAATTACAAACCAGGATGAAAATGAAGTTCAGTCCTTGTCTACAAAAAAATATAATTACAAAGGTAAGTCTGTTGACAAGGAAAATAAAGCAAACTCAAAATGCATGCAGTCTGATCTACTAGAAATTATTTAGGTTGATTTGTTTACTTCCTTTAGCTTCAGTAAGCTGAAGTTTAGCTCCACTGAACAAAAATTACTGAATGTGTATCACGCACAACATATTGTGCAATTTGCTGCCACAGGAAGTTATGAAGGGGTCGCCTTCATTATCTGAAGTGTACGAGGGTCGGAGGGAATTGCAATTACGATTTTCTCAGAAATGTCAAAAAGACAATGAGGCTTGGCTCATTTCTCCCTTACTTGTCAAAAGACCCCTTTCAATTGTATTCGGCAAAATGAACCTCTGTATTTTGTTAAAGGTGTGTGGCTGTCTCTACCAAACGCATGAGGTGCAGGCCCCCCACCTCCGCCTCCAGAGGGAGGGGACGTCCCTAGGACTGGACCTTCTGAATGCCGATCCATTCATTGTTCTACTGCATAGTCTTCCTCACATACCCTTTCCTTGACAAACTCCTGAATATGAATTTGGGGGCACTCTATTCCCACACAAGCATAGTGGAATTTTATAAATACTTTAAAAAGAGTTGTAACTGGCAAGCCTGACATTTGCAGAGAGGACCATTGGCCTACTCACAGTGGGACTCCCCACAGCCCAGCCTTCACTCAAGTCTGCATGGCAGGACCCAGGCCCTCTGCGGCCCACTCACCCCAGGAAGAAGCAAAGAGACATCTGTGGGGAGGAGAAGCTGTTTGTGGTGCCAAAATAGGCATCCAAATGGAGCCCAGTTTCTGGGTTGCCCTGGCCTGACCTCTAAGAAGTTTGGGGTGGGGTGGGGGGTGGGCTGTGATGAGGGGTTTGAGTCAGGGACCTGGGAGCTTCCCGGGTTTGATCCACTGCCCTGTGTACCCATACTGTGTGTCTGACTCCCTTACTCCCGCCCTGTTTATCCATTTCTGAAACAGAGTGTGAAGGCATGAAGCAGAAAAATTAGGAACTTTGGCACAACCAGCATCCCCTTTCCACTGCCCCTGCTGACCCCCATTCAAAGTTGGGAATATCATGTTCTCTCCTCTCACCGGTCTCTTCTGAGGGAAGGATCAGGCTCAACACTTCTATTACCGTGGACATACTTCTCTTAGAATCATCTGCATTTGAGTGTGGTTGCTAGATCCCTTGGGAATATGAGGGCAGCTGGTTTGGGCAGGGAACCCTGGCACCGCATACAGCTGGCCCAGGGGACAAGGGCTCTTAGCCTCTTGCCAAACCAGACTCCCCCCTAATTCCTAACATATACCAGTGGGTCCCCGAGGGCTCCAGAGAGTGTCAGATTCAGCTCTGCTGACCAGGAGTCTGAGTCAGGAAGGATGGGGGCATCTTGGCTCTCCCCCCTCCTCCTACTTTCCCACTGCCAGCAGGAGGCCAAGAACACAGGGAAAAGTCCATGGGGCCACCAAACCTGTGTGCCCAGGTGACTAATGTCTAGACAGCAGGCTTCCTTCGGATCAAGAGGGTGACACTGCAGGCTAGTCAACAGAGACTTGGGTGCGGCAGAACCCAGGGCTTGCCCCTTCCCCCTTGGGCATTTTCTGGTCTGTTTTATGTGTGCCCTTTGCCTGCCCCTCGGGGGGAACTCGCACTCTCCAGCGGAGCCCCTGTTCGTGGTGCCAGGATCCACGCAAAGCTCCTCACCTGGGGCTCGCAAAGGCCAGGCTTGGGACACGCGGGAGCACCAGCCCCGCACTGAACCGGGGTCGGGGTGGATTCGGGCCAGCAGCCGTTTTGGACCTAGTCCCCAATGTGTGAAATGAGGCGTGGAGGCGATGTTATCTCAGGTCCCTCGTGGCCATGGCCGGTGAGGGTAGTTTCAGAGGCTAAGAGCCAGGAAAGGTTCAGAGAGCAGGGGTTCTGCGGCGGCCAAATCCGGCCTCGCCAGGCCGGCGCCGACTCTGCGCCCGGGTCCCCGCGCGTCCGAGGTGCTCCGCGTGACCAGGCGGTCCCCGAGGAGGTCCGGGTGGCGGGCGGCGCGGGGCGGGGCGGCAGGTGGGCGGGCTCCGACCGGCGGGCGTGTTTACCTGGCTCGCAGGAAGCCCGGGCGGCGGGGGCGGGAGGCGGGGTGCGCGCCGGGCCCTGGAGCTGCCGCCGTCAGTCATCGCCGCGAGCCAGCGAGGACGAGCCTCTGGCCCTGGCGGCCCGCGTCTCCCTCTACGGAAGGCGGCGCCGGCAGCTAGCTCCGGGACCCGGCTGCCCACGAGTGGGGCCCGGGCTGCGGAGAGGCGGCCTGGGACCCCGCGGCGCCCCTCGCGGCCTCGGAGCGGCGAGCGCGCGGTGAGTGATCGTGGCGGGGGCGGCCCGGGGCTTTGTTTCCGCGCCCCGGAGCGGGGACCGCGGGCACCTGGGCGGGACCCGGGTCGCGGGGCTGTCCTGGGCAGCGGCGCAGGTGGCGGGCAGGTGGCAGCCCGAGGCCTCCCTGCGAGTGGGTGGGCGCGGGCGTGGACGCCGGTGTGCGGCGGCGGGCGCTGGAACCCGACGGGTTTCCAGGTGTGGCGTCAGGCCAGGCGCCGAGGCCGGGTCTCCGGAAGAGCGCGCGGCCTAGGGGTGTCGGTGGGGGTGGGGTTTAGGGGTGGGAGGTGACAAGGGTCAGAAGAGGCGGCTCCGGGCGACATGGAGATGGGTGCTGGGGGCGAGCCGAAGGGCAGGCTGGGGGTCCCTGCCAGTTCGCACCGCTTGCTAATTCCACGCGCTGAGCCCCGCGGAGCCCCCCCCCGCCCCACCCCGGAACGAAGCAAGTTTCCCTTTGATCACTGGGGGGCGGTGACTGGAGACTCGCCTGGCTTCCGCCTTCGCGGGGCCTGTCTCAGCGCCAGCGCGCGCTGCCTGCAGCCCCTTGCAGCCGCCTGCGCCCACCTGCAGCCACCTGCGCGCCTGGCGCCTGTGACCTGGCGGCGCGCCCGCCCCTCCTGGGCCCGACGCCAGGGGTGGAGGCCCCCAGGGTGTGTATGTTCTGCCGTCACTGCGCTAGCCCCCCCCCCCGCCCCCCGCGGTGGCTCTGGGTCTGGTGGGATGCTGGTGGCAGCTCCAGGTTTCTTTCAGGATCCACTCTCGCCCTCTGTTTCGGAAGGTAGAGTGGGGTTTGCAAAACGTTTAAGTTTCTTTGGGGATCGCAGTAAGACTCTGGCAGGAAGTAGGCGCGTTCTGGTTCCTGTTCACTGTTTTCCAATTGCGACAACGTGAGAATCAACAACATGTGTGCACTTCAGCTCTGCATCCGTGGCAGGCGCATGAGGTGGCTAGGATGTATGCTGAGGGGTGTAAACATGGTTCAGGGGGGCCTCTGGCTGACCCAGCAAGGGACACCCACACTGGGCTAGAAAGAGTTTTTCAGAGGAAGGAAAGTGTAGGGAGCACCCTATCTAACACCTGTGGTTATTTGAGATTTTAACTCACCAGGGTCAGAGGGACATTTTACAGACCATGACCCACAAGTCGGGGGGTGGCTTGGGACGACAGGCTCACTGGCGGGTCACTTGTGGGTGGTGGCGGGGCCCCCTCGGACATTACTACCTGGTGCCCGGAGCTGGGGAACCTTGAACAGAGCAGCCCTTCTTGAAGGGTGGCCCAAGTGACCTGCCGGAGACCGTCAACCTGATAACATGTTTCTACCAGACAAGGAAAAGGGCCCATCAATAGTTTTAAGTGGAATAAACAAAAACCCGAAGGGAAGGAATCTAGTTAAAAATTACCATACAATGTTGGTTAGCAAGAACTCTCAAGAATTTAGCTATTCTGAAATGACTACTTTCAGTAATCGGAGTCGAACAAAATCTATTTGGTTCAGATCCACTTTGAAAATCTTTCTAATGTATTATCACACTTCTGCCCAAAGATGAGAAAGTTTAAGACAAGGTGCTTGCTCTGTGATTTGACATTGAATCGCTGCTCGGTGGTTTGTGAAGGTCGGGTCTTGCTGCCAAGTCCGCGGAGACAGTGACCGCACAGTGGTGGAGGATGTCATGGGAAGTGGAACTGGCAGCAGCCTGCTCTGTGATTTTCTTGCCACCTGAACTTTTTTAAATGTTAGTCGGATCGTGTGGTCACCAAGAGTCCGGTCAGGCAGTTCCACCTCTGGGTTGTGCATGCTGTCCTTTTCAGCTGCAGCCCACGCCCTCCCTTCTCCCTCCCCAAGCCCTTGGCACCACTCATCTTGTTTCCCAATTTCTGTAATTTCATCATTTCGAGAATGCTGTATAAACAGAGTCATGCAATATGCAACCTTTTTTGATCGGCTTTTTTCACTAAGTATAATTCTCTTGAGATCTGCTCAGTTGAGTATATGTTCTTTTTTTATTCCTGAGCAGTGTTTCGTGGTACGGAGGCACTGCCATTCTGGGTTTTTGTTTTGTTTTGTTTTAACCGTTCACTCTTTGAAGGGCACATGGATCGTTGCCAGTTTTTGGTTATTGTGAATAAAATTGTGTTGAACATCCACGTACAGGTTTTTGTGTGAGCATAGCTTTCATTTCTTTGGGAAGGAATGCCCTACAGTACAGTAAGGTAAGCACATGTTTAATTTTATAAAAAACTGCCTTTCTCTTTTCTAGGAGGGCTGCACTATTTTGCATTCCACCAGCAAGGTGGGAGTGACCCAGGATGTGCACAACCTTGACAGCATTTGGCACCATTGCTAGTTTTTATTTTAGCTGTTCTATCATGAGATGTATGGTGACATTGTGATTTTAATTTGCATTTCCCTCATGGAAAATGACGTTGAAGATTTTCATGCATGTATCTGCCATCTGTACATCCTTACAGTGAACAGCCGGTTCGTGTCTTTGCCCGTGTTCTAATTGGGCATTTGGTCTCGAAAATTCTTTCTATGTTCTAGACATTGGTCCCAGTGGTTGGCACTCATCTTATGAATAAAACCTTATTTTCCTTCTTTTATTTTCCTTCATTTATATGTCTTCCATCTTCTCCCCAGGGTTTTTGGTAGAGAGAAAGTTTTTCATTTTGACAAGATCAGTTTACTAATTTTCCCTTTCATGGATTGTGATGGACTTCTCTGCCTAGCCTGAGGTCCTGGAGATTTTTCTCCGGTTTTTTTTTTCTTTGTATTATACTGTTGCATCTTAGACCTAAGTCTGTGGTCCATTTTGAATTAACTTTTGTATAAAGTGTGAGGTGTAGGTTGAGGGCTTTTCATTTTGCTTTGGTTTATTATTGCCTAGGAGTATCCTGTTGCTCCTGGCCGGGCTGTTGTTGAACACAAGATCACTTCTCCCTTGAGTTGCTTTGCTCCTTTGTCAGACATCATTTCCACATATTTGTGTGGGTCTAGTTCTGGGTTCTGCATTCTGTTCCACCCATCCAGGTCTCTGGTGCCCGGAGCTGGGGAACCGGTTCCACCGGTTCCACACTCTGGCCTCATTACCTTAGCGGTACAATAAACCTTAACACTGGGTAGAGTGGGTCCTCTTACTTTGTTTTTCTTATTAAAATCGTCGTGACCCCTCCAAGTCCTGCACCTTTCCGCACAAGGGTTAGAATGGCCTTGTTTATGTCTACAAAACTTTCAATGGGATTTTGATTTCCTTTTAAATTAATTCACATTCCTTAAGAGTGAAGGGGTTAACATTTTCCAGAATAAAAGAAGGAGAATAAGGTTTTATTCATAAGTGATATTAACCAAATTGCATGCTCAGTTTTATAGTAGAGACAAATATAAAAAATATACCAAAAGGCAAGTAATAAAGGGGAAAAAACATGGGAAGATGGGCTAAGAGCACAGAGGAGTACAGAGGTGGGGAATAGGGTTTCTCAGTGTCTACACCCCCACACTTCTGCACACACACACCCCACCTGTTCACACCTGGAGTCCATGTGGGTGATGTTGGGGGCAGTGCTCCTTGACACCTTTGTCCTCAGGAGGTTAAAGCAGCATTCTGCACAATAAGAACAACCACTCTGTTCCGCAAGTGTTATTTTATTTTTTATTGCTTTATTAAGCAGGCTCCATGCGACGTGGGGCTTGAACTCACGACCCTGAGATCAAGACCTGAGCCGAGATCAAGAGTCAGACCCTTAACCATCTGAGCCATCTAGGCGCACCCCAAATGTTATTTTAAATAAGGTTTAATCTTCTGAATTTCTCAACCCATGGATTTATTTTTATAGGACACTGTTCTTTCATAATACGTGTATTTTCAGGACATATATAAAATCCATTAAAAGCCCTAGTTACTCCCCCCCTGCCCTGACACACATTTGTTTTCTAAAAGGACACAGACAGACAGACTAATGGTGCCCTTAGGGCTCTGGAGGAAGGCTGCACATCCCGATGGGGAAACCTGGCCATATGCCTTCTCCGCAGCTCCTCAGCTACCCATTGAGTCCAGCAGTGTCCTGTCCCTGGTTTACACGCAAGAAGCCCGAGTTCTCGGGGGGAGCAGGCCTGTCGAGTGACATGTGTAAGGTCTGAGAACACATGTCAGGAATCTCTGGTCCTTTCAGGCCCCCCAGAGCTCATCTTCACAAGTCAGAGGCCCCCGGATCAGGGGATGGAGCTGCCCTCACACTTCCCAGCCACCCCTGAGTGGTGCCCCCAGGCCCAGGAGCGGGATCCTCCCTTGTCCCTGGAAGGCCACATGAGCCCCTGGGGAGTGCTCAGAAACCAGGGGCCTTTGCCAAACAGCTCCTCTTGGAAGGAAAGAATTACATAGGAAAACAGTCAGATTTTTCACCTGCAGGAACTTGAGAACATCTCTCTTGATGGTGATATGACACACCACATTAGGAGGAACACTGGCTTTGAAAAGGGGTCAGTGGCTAACGATGGTTAGAAGGACGGCTGCGCCTTCCAGAGCGTGAGGGAGGTTTCTCTGAGGCCTGAAGCCACAGCCTTCTTACAGGAAATGAGTTTCTGCTCGGAGCCCCTTGGCTGTTTTTCTTGAGGGTGACATGCTTTTCCTTGGTATGTATTGCAAATTCGAAAACAAAAATAGTTGCAAGAGCTGTTTAGTACATTGTATTAAATGCAGTGGTTTTTAACAGCATGCGGATTTTGACTATGTGGTAATGAAGGCTTGGATTTGGTTTATATCTCCCCAGTTTTAAAACCATCTAGCAAACAGTGAGTAGTGATGATGCTTCGTTTGCAAGCAGACGTGACTTGGTTGTACTTGCACGCTGGGTTTTGTTTTGATCGGTGGTCAACATTCAGTGCCGACCATCTTGACGTTTTGTGCACTCTGAGCGCTCCGCTGCTGGGGCCCACACTCGCTCGTGGAGCCACGTCCCACCCTGCAGCCTGGGGCCTGCGGGGGACAGAGCTGTGGCCCACAGCTGTGCTGCCCACTCGGGGACCTGGCTCCCCGTCTCCACCACCCCGTGGCTCCCCATGTCTCCAGCACCCCGCGGCTCCCCGTTTCCCCCACCCCGTGGCTCCCCATGTCTCCCCCACCCCGCGGCTCCACCACCCCGCGGCTCCCAGCTGGAAGCAGCAGGGCAGTGACTTCTGAAAGTGGGGCTCCCTGAGACATGGCCCTACTGGTGTGATGTGCCTTCCTGCAGTGATGTTTCTGGAAATTCAGAGAATGACTCCTCTGTATTGCAGTTAAATCGGGCGAGGGTTTGGTTTTTGTCAGAGGCGGTGGTGAGCATGGTGGGCCCAGTGTTGTAAGTACGGGGAGGGCCCCCGATGGCCTGGCCCATCGCTGGATAGCCGCCTTGCGCAGGTGGCGTCCCTGCCTTGTGGGGTCAGGGTCGTGGGACCCCCCCGCCCCAGGGCACCGGCCTGGCCACATCCCACCCTCCCCTCCAGTTAGGAGTGCCATACAGCATAGCTCCGTCCGCAAAGACCATGCAGACACAGGAGGCCACCTCCCCACTAACCGCCAGCCTAAAGAGACAGGAAGAAAGACTCACTGGGATGTAACCCTTCCTTCCAGAGTCTGATCTGGAAACCTAGAGGCAAAACGCACACAGAAACACCTCCCTGCATCTGTTTAGATGGCTGGGGGGGGGGGCACGAGTGGCGTGGTGGCAGGCTAGCCAACTCCCCACCAAAGCGTCTGGCACGGCCGGCCAGCCCGACGCCGTGTCTTCTCACGAGGCTGCGGGACAGGACGGGCGCCTGTTTGCCCTGGGGTGGTCTGCCAACCACCTGCATCATTTCATCTGGAATTCTTATTAAATGCAGAGGCCTAGGCCCCCATTTCTGGCACACGAACCACAGTCTTGGGGATCGGGCACGGGGATACGTATTTTAATGAGCTCCCAAGTAAACTCCGAGGACCCCTGCTCTAAGTGGAAGAGGGGACGGGTGACACCTGCCGGAGTGTGTCATGTCTACACGGGGCTATCCCGTGCATGCACGTGCTCACAAACATGCGTTTGAATAAGGTCAAAATCTGTGCGTTTCACTGATAAAATGACTTTATGTTAGAAGGAGTGACTTATGGAAGATAAAATTCTATACTTTTATACTTTTATTTGTATCATTATGTTTGTTGCTCTTTCCACATTCAGAGAATAGCATCGTTGTTCTGCCTGGTAAGTGTGAGCATCTTTGACAACGATGCTCGTATCCTTCATCCATATTCTCCCGTATCCTTGAAACCTAACATTTTTGCTAAACTTGCTATGAAAACAAACAGTACAGAGCTAGGTTGCAGGCTTCCCAAATACGGCAAATGCATGATTCGTTTTTTAAAATCCATTGACTGTGATGTGCGGAATGCTCCGCTCTGGGAGTCTAGGTACACCAAGGTAAAATGGGTGTAGCTCTTGCCTGAAGGGCCCCTCCGTGTTATTAGGGGCCTTAGAAGCGCACAGACAGGTTTCCCTCCGCAAAACGTCTGCTCGAGGCCCTGTGCTGCATGCAGACAACTATGCAGTGGGGGGGCCACCCCGCGGCGGGAAGGAGACGAGGTAGTGCTGTGCAGGGAGGTGGGCTCTTCCCTGGACCCGGTGCATTCCTCAGGCCTCCCCCCTCCCCCAGCAGCCCCGTCCTGCTCCCCGTGGCCCCCTGTCCTGCTTCTTTACAAGCCTGCTCATTCCCAGGTTGTCTGTCTCCAAGATGCCCACCTTCCCTGCTCAGCTTTTAGCAACAGTGGCTCCGATCTCTGTTTTGGGAGCATTTTGCTTACAAGGTGCTTAAATGTTCCATCATGCATGTGCGTTCTAGGAAACTTAAAATATGGTTTACGTGCCTTGGTGTCATCGACATAGAGTGTGGGGCTCGTATCTGTTGCATCCACAGATGGATGAGTTCTGCTGAACCTAATCATCATCGTACAGCTGATGCATAGCAGGGTCTGGACTTTACAGAAGGAATACGCCCGAGTCTGTTCTTTATCAGTTCGAAGAATGTGGGACATGATTTATTTGGCTTACTGTGCTGCCGTAGAAGATCAGATAAATTAAAGCAGGAATTTAATAAAATAAATATGATGCTTATATTTTAGGACCTAGGTTTCTGTTTGTGTCTGTGTGTGTGTGTGCGTGTGCGTGTGTGGGGGGGTGTTGTGGGGGTGCTCTGGTTGTTTTTATTCTGGTTCTTGTGGTGTCTGAAAATGTAATAACCTTGGAATAGAGGAGACCAAGGATTTATGAAGTGTGAACACCAGCTGCACTTGTCTTCCCAGAAATATAAAGAGGATAAATCAAATGTCAGAGGCAGGCAGAATGCATCTGCAGCTTCCATACATCATGTTATATTGCTCTCTGAAAGGTGGTATCGTCCCAAAAGGAAGATGATGATTCTTTTATTCTGTCATTATTTCCATATGTCGGGACTTACTTTGGAAGAGAGAGGGATTTAAACCAGATATTGAAAGCTGACCTTATTTATTCCTGACTGGTGGTGGGGAATTGTCTTGTGAAGGGAGACGGAAGTGCGCAGACCTGGCAGAAAACTTCTGAAAATGCAGGGAAATGTCACGGTTAAAGCCACATTAGGTAACAGTCCTAACGCTAAATGGAAATATAAATATACAAATACGCATTTACAGAGGGTTAGCAACACCTGAATAAAGTGTGCTATAGGAAAAGTACATTTTAATGTGAAGGTAGATTAAAACTTGGACAAAATTTCAAACCAGTCCAAAAAAAAAAAAAACCCAATTAAATTCGCTCGTGCAGATAGAGAAGGTCCCAGGTGGTGGTTTCGTGAGGATTGCTGTGACCCAGTCATCTCAGAGCCTAAATCTCTGAGACTGAACTTCACTTGCTTTCATGACATGGGCTCAGACAGGAATTTGAAAAATGTACCCTGGACTCAACCCACAGGGTTCACCCCTGACCTCCTTCAGTGAGTGACACTTCATGACCATGACACCTGTCATCAGGTGGGAGCCGGAGGGTGGCTGCTCTGGGCTCCAAATCCCAGTATCTCCCCTTCCTCTTCTTAGTGTCGTCTTCCTGGTCACTTGCTCTGGAGTACTCTGCACAGACCAAGCATGGGTTTCATGACGAATCACAGGCATTTGGTAGTGTCTGGTGGAGGCCTAGGGAAGGCAGACGTGACAATGTGCAGAGGGAAAAGCAGGTGAAGCCCAGGCCCCACACGGTGCCCGTGGGCTTCAGGGAAGAAGGAAAAACACCAAGCCGAGGTCTTAGTGCAGCTAAGTGCAGTGGGCCTGACTCGTGCATAGATGGTCCCTACTGAGTTTCCAGCCCAGGGAGCTGGGCTGCCCTCCACCTGGAGGCCAGTCAGCTGCGCCAGGGACAGCTTGGATTGACCTGGTCTCAAGTGTTTCTATTTAACAACATTTGGACAAACGTTTATGAAAGTATAAGCTCTAAATTAGCACCTTGAACAGGTAATTAACTCAAGTATAACACCCCCCCCCCCAAATCTACTAGTGAATTGTTTCTACCTGTTGTAACCCAGACCTGGTGTAGCCAGTGATGGGTGAGCTGAGCGCAGGTGCATGCTTCCTTGACCCCGGGTCCTCCCCGCCTTCTGAAGGGCAGAGTCCCCGACTCCATGCTGGATCCCCTTGTCGGCCTCATAGGAGTCTGCGTTTGCCCTTGACCACGGCTTCACGCAGCGCGTGTGGGGCAGGCGGCTGCCCCTGGGCCCCCAGCCACGGGCTCTGCGTCCAGTACCAGGGCATCCACAGCTGGTCCCCGTGCAACCAAGCATCGCAGGTTTCAGTCTGGAGCTGAGGGCAGGGACCTGGGACAGCCCAGCCATCTAGCCCCACTTCCTGTGTGCAGGGTCCTCGGTTCCTTCTGAGCAAGGGCTTCCGTGTTCAGGGGGGACTCTGCCCCTAGAGGAGCCTTCAGGGCCCCAGGTCTTCAGCTCTCCTCTTGGTGCCCCAGGCTGGACGGACCTCGGCGGCTCCGTCCAGCTCTGCCGGTCCTGCCGGCCACTCCCACCCCTTGGGCTTCCCCATGGTTCACGTGTGGCTCCAGTTGGGCGTGATGCCACAAACCAAGGACGGGTCTCCAGGCACGGACGTGCTGCTCGTGAGTGTGTGTGTGCGTGGGCAGGTGAGCACATGTGGTTGGTTGGGGTGGAGGGGCTAGCTTCATGGTTACTTCCGTTTGCTCCCAGTCACTTAACGGGAATTTACTGAGCACCTCCTATGTACCGGTCGCTGCCATGGCGCTGGGGACAGAGCAGTGCACAAACGAAGGGCCCCACTTTTGTTGTAGGGCCGTTACACCTGCTCCACCTGAGGACAGAGGTGTGGCGCGGGCTTCTCTTGCCTGTGTGTACCCTGTCTCACTCTGTAAGGGGTTTGAGGCAGATGTAGATTAGGTCAGGTCTGAGGACGCCCCCCTCAAAGCGACAGGCTGCAGAACACCTGCGGATGTCGTCCTAGCGTCCTAGAACTCGGAAGAGGGAGAGCGAGAGCATGCGCGTGTGCAGGGGCGTGCAGGGGCGTGTGCACACTTGTGTGGGTGTGATAGAGCCCGGCTCCTTTTGCCCTGCTCCCTCGCTGCTCCTTCTGGTGCCGAGCAGACACTCCAGGAGTGAGTTTTCATAGCACCTCGTCCTGGACTGGGCCTCTGGCTTCAGGAAACCAGCTGTCACAGTCTGACAGGACGTGGGCGGCTTTGCTTAATCCTTGTCGGGGAATGCTTATGTCGTAGAGATGCTGCGTGTGCAGAGCCGGCGCTCTCTGAAGCAGAGTGCTCTCACCGGCGGCTGGGCCCCAAGCCAGCCTCCTCCAGCCCCTCGCTTCCCCAGAAGGACGGCAGGTGGGGCTCCAAGAGGCCAGCTGACCCATCCAAGGCTGCCTCGCTGCCGGAGGCAGATGGGATGGGAATCCTGGTTTGCCGCCCCATGCCCATTTTCTCCCACTCCGTCATGCCCTTTTGCTCTTTTAGGTCGGTTCTACTCTGTCTTTAGATGTTACCACGCCTTGTTTAAATTCTGCAAAGGGGGTCAAATAAGAAATGCTGTAATTTGTAAGGACTATGAAGGGTTGAGACACGTTATTATAGTATTACAGCAGTGCGTTAGGTAAGCACTGGGTATCCTATAAAAGGGCCATCCTGGGCAATCTTGATTTTGATGGAGCAAGAAAATCATAAGGCCTCAGCTTAGTAGTACTAAATCAGTGCCTTCTGAAAGGATATTGATCTTTTTAAGCCCTAAATATACCATTTAGAAACCAAATGCCGGGCAGAGCCTGCATGGAAAGCTCAAATTCAGGATGTAAGCTTTCGGCAGTCTCGCGTTCATAATGTGCTTGTTGTACCTTCGGCGTTTGTTATATAATTACTCATTTAAATGTCATTCTCAGTAAGATTTAAAAGGGACTTCATTGCATGATGTATTCCTGCAAGGCTTCGTTCTTTACTGTTGCTCCGCGGTGGTTTTCACGCGGAGGGGTGTGAGGAACTGCCACTGACGTCTTTTGCACCACGAGAGCAGATGCAGTAAGGCGTGGAGTGGGGGAGAGGTGCCCCCTCTGGCCTTTGGATGGAGCTCTTTTCTTTAATAAATGCAAGATTCAACGCATCGAGAAATCCTTTCTTAGAAGAAATGAAGTGCCTTGTCCGGGTCCCCCGGTCAGTTCAGGGCCAAGTGGAGCTGGAATGCTGGAGATGGTCTTCCGTGAGGTTGCCGCATGCGACCTGGGGTCACCCGACCTCTCCCGGCCTCCGAGCTGCATCATCTGTAAGATGAGTCCGCGGAGCGGGGAGAGGATGAAGAAGCGATGCTCTGAAATGTGCAGATAGCGCCCAGCTCGTGGTAACCCCGTCGCATGGGCTTCCTGACACCAAACCCACAGCCCCTGCCTACCATGACCTCCCACTCTGCTGGTACCCATCCCCCTCCCCTTTCTGTAAATATAACTGTCACCCTTTCCCTTGTGTCTCAAGAAGTGCAGACTCACCCCCGGGGGGAGCGGCAGGGCCCCCGGGAAGCCTCCGACCGTGTCTCCGGTGGGACCGTGATGGGCTGATGACCACGCGGAGCGCTATTTTCCCTGATTGGAATCTGGAAGATTCTGGAAAGAAGTCACCCAGTACCATGCTGCGTGCCTGGTGAGACCTGCTGTCTCCCGTGGGGCCACATGGATAGGGGTTGGGGATTTGAATCTGGACAGTTTAGATCAACAGTTCTGGGATTCAGGTGTTTTCTGTGTTTTCAGAAAGAAACACAGGTTGGGTTTAGTTAAGACTCAAATGATACTCTTTGGGCCCCAGGCCACTTAGAAACCTATGGCCGGAGCCGATGCATTTCCTCCCTGTGCGTAACCGTCAGGAGCCGTCACGCCCGGTGTCAGGGAATTTATGAGTTGTTCTGGAGGTGGGTGGAAGTATGCTCTGAGTCGAAGGCACATTGTTTTGTCCTTTGATCACTAGCTCTGGCCCCGAGCCGTGCGCAGTGTGTGCGTTTCTTCTCACTGCCACGGACCGTGCGCTGAGTCACGTGGCCCTCGTGGACCTGTGGTCATGGCGTAGGTGAGCCTAATTACCAGAGCTGGAGTTCTGAGCTGAGTGGCGTGCACATACCTACCGGGGAGATGCCATCCTCATGAGTCCCTGCCACGGCTCACGGGGGAGATGCCATGGAAGACAACCCGTGGGCTGGTCACAGAAGGCCCCTGCTGGGGTTTGTTACCCTTGACCGACGGTTCCTATCTTCAGGTGCTTGTCAAATATTAACCAGCTGTTTCCACAACACCTGCAGGAAGTCACATTTCCCATCCCAGGTTCACGGATATGGAAGAATGCGGGCCCAAACCCTCTGAGCAAGGCAGGAGAGCGTCTACAAGAAAGGGCATGCCCTGGCCACCCCCTGTTACGCTCCAGGTACTTCCACTCTGAAGCCGCCTGCCCGCCTCGTTCCAGCTGCCGGGCTCCTGGTGTGGGCAGCTTGTGCCCGGCCTACCCTTTGGAGCCTCCCGGGAGCCAGTGGGACGCAGCATTCCCTCGAGGTGACCGAGTCGGCCACCAGGACCGCCAGGTCTCCAGACCCCCCACCCGCCGAGGGAAGGGTGTGCCCAGTGCGTCTGAGCAGAGTCTCTCCCCACACATCAGAAAGGCCGGTCTCGACGTGACTTCGGGCCTGGCAGGCTCCTAGGGTCCTAGGAGCGAGGCCAGCGTCCTATGACTTGTTTATACAAGGAGAGGTTTTTCTGTCCCTGTAAGAGCTGCAGAATGTTAACATCTTACCCAGTCATAGGATCGTGAATGTGTGAGCAGACAGTTGGGAAGGTGGACGAGCTGCCCTGTTGTCTGCCTCTTCCTCCCTCCAGCAGAGTACTCTGTGGCAGGGAGGTCGCCGCCCCAGGCTGCGTCCTCACACTCACTGCGGCCCTGCTCTGATGGTGCTTTACCTACCAGCCGACTCGGGAACAGCAACCTCCAGGGATTGCAAGCAGATGTCCGCAAGCACGTTTTTCTGCAATTCCATAACTTCCCTTTCAAGTGGTTTCCGACGACGTTGGGGCAGGGCTCTTGGGAGCTGGAGACCACCTTCGGTCTGATAAGCCTGAGGGAACAGGCGTGGTGACGACGACGACGAGCGTGGGGTATTATCTGACGCCTTAAGGCGGAATTGTCCGTACCCCCAGAACCAGCAGCCAGCTCTTCTCAGACGCTCCTGGGGGGGTCTGGATGGAGCTGGGTTTTCCGTCGATGTCGTCAGGGCCGCAGCTGATGCCGAGTCCTGGAGACCAGGGAGGCCAGCCTGCAGCTACCGCTCCAGACGGCCTTGCTCACCTCCGCTGGGCTGCCTCTTAGGCCCACAGACCAGGGACTGAGAAACTGCAGATGTTCATTCTCAAAGGTCTAGACGCCCCAGGCCCAAGATCAAGGTGCTGGCAGATTCGGCGTCTGGGGCGGACCCTCGTGTGTGTTCATGGATGGTGTCTTTTTGCTGTGACGTCCCCTGGAGAAGGGGCTGGGAGCCGGGTGGGGGTCTCTCCTGAGGGCACGAGTCCTGCCCTCGTGACCTCCCACAGGCCCCCGTCTTGCTGCCATCACGCGGGGTCAGTGCTTCAACGTAGGAATCGGGGAGGGGGAGGCACAGACATTCGTCTGTAGCCCAGGCTTTCTGGGAACTCAGTCCTCTGCGGAGCCTGCTCGTCCCCGACCTGGTCTAGACTCGGTCTAGAAATGGATGAAGGCTCACCCACGTGGCAGCGTCAGTCGTCTCAGCTGAGATGACTCATCTGCCGCAGGATGGTCCTGACCACAGCCGATTCGTGGTGTTCTGTCTCTTTCCTGTCACACTCGGACTCCACTCACAGCCTCCCTTACCTCAGGGCCTTTGCACACGCTGTGCCCGCCGCCCTCCGCCTCCTCCCTTCTAAGAGCTCCTGCTTCGGAGTCTGCGGCAGCTCTGCCCTTTTCCCTGTGTGTTAGTTCCCTGCCATAGCAGAGGGCCACAGACTGGATGAGTGCCAACAGAAATACATTCACCCCAGTCTGGGCCCCAAGTCCAAAATCAAGGTGTGGGCAGGGCTATGCACCCTCTGAAGTTTCCAGGGGAGGATCCTTCTTTGCCTTGCAGCTTCAGGTGGCCGCCACTGTTCCTCGGGGTCCCCTTGCTTGTAGACCTGCTGTGTCTCTGTCCACACCAGTCATTGGAGTAGGGCCCACCCTAACCCCCTATGTTCTCCTCCTAACTTCATTGCACCTGCAAAGACCTTATTCCTAATCAGGTCACAGGCACTGGGGGTTAGGCTGTGCACAGATGTTTGGGGGGACAAAATACAACCCCTAACCATGGGAAGGGCCCTTTGACCTCCAGGGTCAGGGTCATGCGCCCCTCCCAGCACAGTTATTATACTCCATTTTACACGTGTGCTCTGGTTGAGCTCCCATACCTGCCTCTAAGTGTGTGAAAACGGAGAGCGTATTTATATGGGCAAAGAGTAAGGAGTCAGGAGAGATGTTATGCAGTCTCCGTTGGGGGGAAGTCAGGTGGAGAAGCTTTTAAATTGTTACCATTACTGTGTTTTCTAGCTGCTTCTGAGATAGTGAATTTTAAAAACGGTCTTCAAAGCAGCAAAACGGCATGGTGGTATTTGGCTGTCACTGCCCCCAGATCTGAACTTCCGTGGGAGACCGCATGTGAGCACCCCCTGCGCAGGGGGAGGCAGTGGCTAGGTGTGTGTGCGGTGGTCTGCGGACCCCGTGGGCCCGGGAGGGGCTGCTGTCTGAGTGCTTCTCCTGGAGCAAGAATGAGTCATCAGCTGGGAGAGGAAGTGGAAGGAGGTCTGGAGCACTGGGGAGCTTCCCGCGAATGACATCAAATGGGAGAACACGGCGGGAGGGTGGGGATTGTCACTGGACCGTCCCGAGACCCGCCTGCTGTGGAAACTCAGAGTCAGCCCAGTGAGCCTGCCTCCCGGTCCCCGCCTCCTTCCTCCTTGGGACAGTCTGTCCACGCGCACACCAGCGTCCACACACCTAGTTCCCGTCCCCGTCATGCTACTTCTTGAAGTACTTACAACTGAATCGCTTGAACCTCCGCATTCCCACCTAGGTTCCTGTAAGCTTTCCCCTGGCTAATGAACGCGTTACCTGTTGTTCGCCGCTGGATCCCCGGCACCTGCCGTGAGGTCTGGCCCGCCAGTGGCCATTTGAATGCTCTTGATTTCCCTCTGTACTTAGTTTTCCACTCTTCCTGAAAAGAAACCACTGAATTCCAAATGCCTTTCCCGGTCAGGGCCCCTCTTGTGCTGTTCCCAGTATTAATCACCAGGGGAGTCCGTTACTTGCCCACTTCCCTCCCCAACCTCTGCCATGACCCCTGGGGGCTGTGGAGTCTCAACGTGGGGAGTCAAGGAAAAGGAAGCAAAGTCCGGTTCCTGCCGGCGTGCCGCCAAGCAAGGGGCTACACCAGCCGGCCGAGGGGCTGACGTCCACACCCCGGTAGCACCAGTCTCAGCCAGTTAGGACAGCTTCCAAGCAGTCCGTTCATCTGCATTCCAGGTGTATCTGAATTTGTTGGTAGTCTGTGGGGAGCAAAAGCTCCCCTTGGCTGTGACAAAGCCTGGCCACGTGCAGCACAGTCCGGAACACCTTGGTCTTCAGGATCGCAGGCGTCCCACGGAGGACGCGGCTGCGCTGAGGAGCAGCTGTGGGGCCGGCGCCGAAGCTTCTCACCAGAGTCGGTGGGTTGAATCTGAGGGTTTGTCATGGCACTGTGTCCAAGGGCAGGACTCGCAGATCCTTCCCAGTGCTGTGTGGGTGCGGCCGGGCGCTGTGGAGACAGTCCACCCTTTCCCACGTCTTACACATTTCACGGTGTGGCTGTCCTGTCACCTGACTCTCCCAACCCCCTGATCTGATAGGTCAGGCAGGTGGGAGCCAGGCTGAGTTCAGCTGACTTGCTCAAGGTCAGATGGGCAGGTGTCTGTCCCCCCTCAATGCTGTTGTCCTCCTAAACAGCAAGCTTCTGAACTTAAGAAAGCTCTCCCTTCCCCCCACCCCTTCTTCTGTGAGATGGCTCAAAACCCTTACAACAGGGGCGCCTGGGTGGCTCAGTCGGTTGAGCGTCTGCCTTCGGCTTGGGTCATGATCCCGGGGTCCTGGGATCGAGTCCCGCATCGGGCTCCCTGCTCAGCGGGGAGCCTGCTTCTCCCTCTCCCCCTGCTCTTCTCTCTCTCTCTCTGTCAAATAAATAAAATCTTTAAAAAAAAAACAAACAAAAAAAACCCTTACAACACTCACTCTCCAGACTGCGAAGCCTTCAGACTTTCATTGGGAAACATCAAACCCGACCCTGTTTGCTCTGAGCGGACTTCGGGAAGACTGTGTGGCTTCACCGGGTTGGGTGGGGAGGCCAGCGGCTTTCTCTTCATGTTCCGTGTGCCATGTTATCGGACACATGTGTGGCGTGTGCCTGGAGCACCACACAGTTGTCGGGGGGCACGGAGTCCAGGAAGCTGGGGTCTCTGAGGTTAGCGGCCTTCCTGTGCAGGGGAGAGGGAAGGGGGGCTGCTCTCCAGGGAGTACCTTCTGTCTGTGGTTAGAAGTCCCAAAAAGGAAATGAGGCCGCCCCTTTGGAAATGTCACTGCCTCCTGTTTTATTACCTTTATTCGGGTTCCCCGTTCCTGAGCTACCCTGACTACACTCTGTCAGTCTAAGTTCTGCAGTTTTCCCCTCAATGTCCAGCCCACAATTCAGAGGTCAGATAAGCCTCTTCTGTGCAAGTGCGTAGATCCACAGTCTTTCGCTTGCTTTCCATTCCCCTAGAATCTATAGTTGGACCACCTCCGAAATACGACACACTCATGTGTGCCTGCTGGTTCCTCAGTCAACACGAGCGACTGATCCACTCCATGGCTGGGATCCCTGGGATCCGGATGTCCAGTCGCGCAGCACGTGTCCTCTGAGCGTCTCCTGGGTGCCCCTGCTGGACCCCAGTGACCAGGTGCTTCCTTCGGACCCAGGACCCAAGGGAAGTGGGAACGGTAGTGCTGATAACAACCAAGTCTGTTGACCTTTAGAGTCTAGTGAAAAGCAAAAATTCCATGAATGGTTAATGGCAAAGTACATTTAATTGATTCTAAAAAGATCAAGAAAGCAAAAGTTACCACCCTGCTGGGATTTTTAAATCCTGAGGCCATAAGTACATGTTAATAGTCTTCTCTGCTGGGAATGACCCACAGATTCTGGCGGGTAGATTTTAGCAAATTCACTGGGGGCTCAGTGCTTCACCCCCCCTCTGGCCAGAGTAGACCCCAGCCCGTCCTTCTCAGCACTGCCCCACCACTGGCCTCCCACGGGTGTTCTTACTGGCCACGCCCACACTTTGGCAGGTGCACAGAGAACAGGGAAAACATTGCTCTGAAATAGCATATGTGGATAACGCACCAGAGACCAATGACGAAGTCAGCCCTCTGGCTCCCTACTGAGCATGAAACAACTATTTATTTTTAAAAACGTTATTAGAAGAAAGTTGAACGTTTCCAGTTAAGACATGTGGAAGATAAGCTCTTTGAGGTCATAACGAATTCCCTGTTTGTCTCGTTCTTCGTCCAGTGCCTTATGTAACATAAAAGCCATTCTGTAGGGACGGGAGGGGGGTGGACGTGGTAGTGAAGCGTGGTCGGGTCTGTGGCTGTTGGGTCCAGCACCTTACTGAATCCTGCAGCTGTTCTGACCTCCGTTTAAGAATGTCCCTCTGTTCTCATTAGTAAACTTGTGTATCCCCGTGCAAGTGTTTATAAGGAACAGATTCTTGTCATCTGGTGTTCTTTTTCAAGGCTACTTGCTCGCGTAAGGTCTTACTTCTTTTTATTGTGCTAATTAGTAATACAGAAGTGTATGATATCTTAGACCCACTCTAACGATTTTATCCACATAAGATATATTTATAATATGTTAAAAATCCCTATTTCTAACTAAAATATTTTCCTAAAGTCACGATACTCTCAAAGCTAGATTCAGTCTTCTAAATGTTACTTTCTCGGCTGTGAAATGGGAACAAAGCTTACGGGGCTATTCCTGTAATTACATAACCTAGAAGGTGGGCTGCTGTGAGCCCCAAGGCACAGTGAAGAGCGGAAGTGGATGACCAATTCCCCGTGTCACCTCTGACCCTGCACCGCGGCACCCAGCCTCCCCGTCCACTCGGCGCTCCCAGGATCCCCACGTTCTGGGAGGCTTGGGTCTGGGCGATGTCTAGGACCTTCTCTGTCTCACCATAAATTTGCCCTCCTGCCTGTAAAAATGCACTGGGCGAGTATCTGAAGGCTGTTCTGAAGCCAGAAACGGCTGTCTCTTGTAGCTCCTGTTGGCAGACTTCTCCTTTCTCGCTGCTCCATTCAGCAGTCTTGAGCCAGCCGCAGTTGCCTAACTTCCTATGTCGGGCTGGTCCCTGGGGGGGCCTGAGCTCTCGCTTCGGGCTCCTGGTGTGGCATCACTCCGGGGCTTCTCCAGGGCGGTGGTGTTCTTACCACCTCCTCTTCCCTCGACCTTGTCAGTTTGAGTGGATGCCCATGGCAAGGTCTCTGCATTCCTGCAACTGCTTACCCCCCACCCTGTCACGTGCACCTGCCTGGAGGGACGGGAGGACAGAAACCAGCAGCGCCTAGAGCTCCCCCTTGCTCTAACCAGAGCTGCTTCATTCTCACCAGAGGGCAGCCAAAGAGCTTTCCTTCCTTCCACTTCAAAGGAATCTGAGGCTCAGAGAGGTGGAGCCAGTTGCCCTGCTTCACACAGCACTAGCCTGGATTGGCATCTCGCTCTGACTTGCCATGTTTGCACTTGGAAATGTTAGAATTCCAGCAGGATGCAGTTGGTTAAAATACTTGGAAGCGCCCTGTTTTCACCTCTGCGCCCCCACGCACGTCAGCCCTGCCGCGTGCATGCACTCGCAGCCGCCCGCGGTGGGTGTTGTCTGGGGGGCCCTTCAGGACCTCCACCAAGGGGCCAGGTGGTAGTGTTGGCTGCAGGAGGGGTGAATTCTGAACCCTGAAGGCTGCATGGTCAACAGTGGATTGCGACCTTGAACAGCTTATGCTGAATTTTAGCCTCCTAGCTTGCAACAGTATGGTTGTTCATGTACTGTTATGGAAATTTCCAGTAACCCCTGGGGGCTTTTTAGGCATCCCCCCCTGGAACTGGACTTCACCCTAAGCAGTGTGTGGCAGCCCCCGCTGCAACCAGAGGTCATTCTGCTTCCAGCTCCAACCCTCCCCCCCACCCTCCCCCACTTCCCTTTTCTATTATTTCACAAGAAGCTTCTCCAATTACTCAAGATGCTTTAGAGTCAGCTGGCTTCTAAGCAGCATTCCACATGTTCAAAATTCTGCTGTCTCAATTCAATTAATTACAGAAATGAAATGGAACAGGGGTGCCTGGCTGGCCTGGTCAGGAGAGCATGGGGCTCTTGATGTCAGGGTCATTGAGTTCCAGCCCCACATCGGGTGTGGAGATGACTTAAAAAATGCAGCGGAATAAAGGCGGGCCGCCAGTGTCCCACTGGCTGGTCTGCAGCTGGTTCTTCTCAGCATGTTTGGGAGGCCTGCGAGCAGTAGTGAGCTCTCCATCACAGCGCCTCATCCTTCTGTGGCCCTACCCTGCTAGCTCTCAGGTAAGCCAGTGCCCATACTCATGTGCATGCCATGACTTTGCCCACAGTCCTACGAGATACCCCCATCCTCGGGTGCCTTGGAAGGCCTCGCCAGGACGAAGGTCCTAGTCAACGATCGTACGTCACTCTTCACCTTGTATTTCTAGTCTTTCTCTTTGGGCCAGAATGCATGTTGTGCATTTAAGGCAAGAATCTGCCTACGCAAAATGGTATGTATAAAATAAATTCTCTTGCTGTTCATCCAAGAGGCAGTCAGCTCTAACTGCTTCTGTATGCATTCAGAAGTCTGACCTGGAACTTTTTGTTACTTCCATCTATCCTCGGTCTGGTAGTCTTGAGTTTTCTAAATATTGATTAAATATTTCAGGAACAACCCTCCCAAGTGCAGCCTCATGTTTTGCTTTGAAGTGTGAGGAAGTTTGGGTCAGGACCAACCAGCTTGGAAGAAACATTACCTTTCTCCAAGCGGGGGGGGGGGGGGGAAGGTTGGGGGAGGGTGTCTGTCATTGGATTTCAGCCTCAAACGTCCTTTTGTCCAAAAATAGCTCCGCTTTTGTCCACAAGCCCCTAAGTATTTACACACCCCACACTATTCTGATTTAGGTTTAGAGATTTGTTTTCTGGAAGGAGGGAACATCACTCTGGGGAGACGGGGAGGGGACGCTGGGTTGGACTGCTGCCCAGGGGAGTACAGGGTTGGTAATGTGAGGTTCTTTACGCTCAGACGGAAGGAAACCCGAAAGTCCAAGTTGTCGGCTTTAAAAGAAGTTAACTCTTTTTACCTGTGTTTCATTTTTCTCCTTTCCCCTGTTTAACCCCCCCCCAACCCCCTCCTCCCTGGCGACCATCAGCATGTTCTCTGGAGTTAAGTGTTTCTTGGTTTGTCTTTCTTTTTTCCTTTGTTACCTGTTTTGTTTCTACGATTCCACAGATCAGTGAGATCATATAATTGTCTTTCTCTGACTGACTTATTTCGCTTAGCATAACACCCTCTAGTTCCATCCATGTCTTTGCAAATGGCAAGATTTCATTCTTTTTGGTGGCTGAGTAATATTCCATTGTGTATATTATATATACCACATCTTTATCCATTCATGTGTCAGTGGACACCTGGGCAGCTTCCATAATTTGGTTATTGTAGGTAATGCTACTATAACCATCAGGGTGCATGTGCCCCTTTCAATTAGTGTTTTGCATTTTTTGGGTAAATACCTAGTAGTGCAATTACTGGATCATAGGGTAGTTCTATTTTTAATTTTTTGAGGAACATCCATACTGTTTCCAGAGTTGGCTGCACCAGCTTGCATTCCCACCAACAGGGCACAACGGTTCCCCTTTCTCCGCATCCCCGCCAACACCTGTCATTTCCTGAGTTGTTAAGTTTAGCCATTCTGACAGGTGTGAAGTGATCTCTCATTGTGGTTTTGATCTGCATTTCCCTGATGATGAGTGATGTTGAGCATCTTTTCATGTGTCTGTTGGCCGTTTATTTGTATGTCTTCCTCGGAAAAATGTCTATTCATATCTTCTGCCCATTTTCTAATTAGAGTATTTGTTTTGTTTTGTTTTTATGTTAAGTTGTATCAGTTCTTTATATATTTTGGATACTAACCCTTTATTGGGTATGTCATTTGCAAATATCTCCACCCATTCCATAGATTGCCTTTTAGTTTTTTTGATTGTTTCCTTTGCTTTGCAGAAGCTTTTTATTTTGATGTAGTTCTAATAGTTTATTTTTGCTTTTATTTCCCTTCCCTCGGGAGACACATCTAGAAAAATGTTGCCGCACCTGATGTCAGAGACATTCTGCCTGTGCTCTCTTCTAGGATTTTTATGGTTCAGGTCTCAGATTTAGGTCTTTAATCCATTTTATTTTTGTGTATGGTGTAAGAAAGTTCATTCTTTTGCCTGGAGCTGTCCAGTGTTCCCAAAGCCATTTATTGAAGAGACTGTCTTTTTCCCATTACATATTCTTGCTTCCATTGTCAAAATTAATTGATCATATAATCATGGTTTTATTTCTGGGTTTTCTATTCCATTCCATTGATCTATGTGTCTGTTTTTGTGCAGTAACACACTGTTTTGATCACTACAGATACTACTATACTATACAGTGGTATATCTCAAAATCTGGGATTCTGATGGCTCCAGTTTTGTTTTTCTAAGACAGCTTTGGCTATTCAGTCTTTTGTGGTTCCACACAAATTTTCAGATTGTTTGTTCTAGTTCTGTGAAAAAGGTTGTTGATATTTTGATAAGGATTGCATTAAATCTGTAGATTGCTCTGGGTAGTATAGACATTTAACAATACTTGTTATTGCATGCGTTTAGTTTTGTATAACCAATGCTTATTTCTAAGATGGCGGCGGGGGAGATCCACAGATGTTTAGTGCATTGTTATTCTGTGTATTCTATACATCTTGCAAGTTCCCGATATTTAGTTAAAACCCTACAAGGAATCAGAGAGAGGCCAGACTTGAGCAGAACAGCTGCTCCCTGCATTCAGACCCATGTCTCCTGGGGAGAACACCCACTCACATCCTGTGACTACTGTGTAGACCCCAAGAGGACAAAAACAAGTTCTCTCTTTCCCTTTTTGTGCCCATCAAGTAAAGTACCATGTTTGTCCAAACCTCCCAAATTTCCTTTGAGGGTTTTTGTGATGGTCCAATTTAAATAATTTCGTAGATAGATGATAGAATCACACTGGAGGCTGAAATTATCTGCAAAGGTAGATTTGCATCTTTAAAAGCATACATTTTTAAACACTGGGGTTTTTTTCACTCTCGTGCATGAAACATGCGGAATTCACCTGATTGTTCTAAGTTAGTGATGTTTTATTGCTGCTAGAGCTATGTCTTTGATTTACAGGAACTCATTATTGCCACTTCACTTAATCTTTCTCTTCCCGGGCTCTCACTGGACATGCGATCGCCCGGCCCAATTTCCATTTAAAACGTACGAGGTGAGAAGGGTGTTCTTTCCACAGGTGGTTGGCTGTTGGTGGTGTCCACCCAATAACTGCTCACGTGCTCACACACAGCCTGGGAGCGACACTCAAAAACGTCATTGCTCCCTTTCTCACCCATCCCGCCGACGGCCGGGGTCCTCATGGAGAGAGGCAAAGGCACCCATCACGGTCACTCAGAGGCACCCAGGACTAGGAGAGACTTTGGAAAAATTCAGATCTTAAGCAGTTTCCCTTTCCCCTCTTGGGGAGCCAGACTTGTCTTTTATGCAGGCATATGTAATGTTTTAGAAATTCTTCCCTTTTTTACCCTTCAAGAAAAACTGTTTCGCGTTTAGCAGGGAGTTGGTTTTCACGTGTTCTTTAAAAAGAATTCCTCGTGGACAATGACACTTCACAGCCGTCCCTAAAGACCAGCACCTGCGCCAGGCGCAGGTGACTGAGCGAATGGTCCCGGTGGTCAGCACAGGTCCAAGGATGAGGGTGGATAAGCGAATGGTATAGAATGAGTTTGGCTAAACTCTCCAGTTTTGTGCCTTTTGAGGAGACACAAAACTGCTAAAGTTTATGTTAGTAAAACCAGATGAAGAACAGATGCTTTTTGAATCCAACTCTACCTTCCGTGCAAATTCTGCAGATTCTTGGGATACTTAAAACTGTCTGATAAGCAGACCTCAGTCTGACCTGGCAGTTTTTGTTGCCCCGTGATTCCCTAAATAGGGAGCCTGAACGGTGGTTTGTTTTCAGGAGTGTCGCCCTGTCTGCCTCTCAGCGCGGCTCACCACACCTGGGGAGGAGGTGGGACCCCCATGTGTGTATGCCGCAGAGTGGACACCGTCCACGAGAGGTCTGGACTGGGGTTCCTTGTCTGGGATGAGGAAACACGCTGAGGGGTCTTTGTTACTGAACAGAGCGTGGGCATCAGCAGGGGTCCCGCGTCCAAGTGTTCCGATTCTGATCAGAAACCAACAAAGGCATGTGCTAATAAGGCTTCTGGTGTGTCTCCAGTCTGGGGGTTTTAGTTTTCTCGTCTCAGAAACAGGCAAGGGGTACCTCAGGGGACTGTTGCTCTGACTGAAAACAAGGTAGAACACTCTGAGAGTACCAGCTTTAAGGCCAATGCCTTCTGTTTGTCTTGTAGCTTCTGACGAGCTCATCGGTTCAGGATGGGAAACCACGCGGGAAAGCGGGAGTCAAGCGCGGAGAAGGGCAACAAGGTAAGAAGTGAGCGGGTTTTGTCATTGAAATAATCCTCCTAATACGGACTGTGGCTGCAGGGTTTCCCGCTAAAACTGTTGGGGTGTTATCCCCCTGCCTTAGAAACGTCTGTGTGGTCCTTAGCACACAGACCAAGACCCACACGCCTCAGCCCGGACCCCAGCCCACGACAGTCTTACTGGGCTGGTCTTTCGGGTGGCACCTGCCCCCAATCCCTGTCCACTCCATCACTGTACCACCCTTGGAAGGTACACATAAGCAAAAGGGGAAAATGCACGTAAAAATGGTCAGAATCCTTCCAGATCGTCAGAAGTAATCTTCTTTGTGTTTCCCGCACGGCATCCACCTCATTTTACAGGCATCGAGGGTCATTTCAGAGGATGAGAAAACACGGCTGACCTTGTGTTCAGGACATTGAATCTGCCCTGATTGTGGGAACAGGGAAGGGAAATTGCGCCGTGTCTTTGGTACTTCACGTCGACGTAACCTTATGCGTGTTACAGTCAAGACACATGGTGGCTCACGGACCGTCCTGGCGCCACTTGCCGAGGGACGGGATGGGGCGGCCGCCCCAACACCCTCTCCGGAGTTCTGTAGTCGGGTTTGTGATGAATAACAGTGACCTGAGCAGCAGGGGGTCCTTCTCTGCTCTTGCCTGGACTCCTTTCCTCTATCAGCCGGGGGGGGTCATTGTCCATAATTTGCGTTAAGTCCTCCTGTAAAGTAAAGGAGTGAGTACACTCTGTTCTCGCTCCTGCGTTACCTTCATTAGTTAAGAGCAGTGTTATCTAGCGTCTTGACTAATCATTTCAGGACCAAGATGAACCGGAAGGGACTTACCTGTGTATAACGTCATTATTGGTTCGGAATCCTCCGTTTCCTGCTAAAATCCTCCTGATTTTATAAATACATACATTATTCTAGTCAATATTGAATGGGGGTTGACTTGTTCATTTTTAAACCCCAAACCGTGCGACTGATCACCTCGTCGTTCTAACGGGCAGCAGTATTGGTCTGTGTGTCCAGTCGGGCGGGGTCTGCACCCGGAGCAGAGTCTCCGTCCTATGGAGGTGAGAGTGGAGAGCGGCTGCCGCAGGACCGGCCACCTCTTAGCCCCGAGGGAGCGCAGTCTCGTGATGACGGATTTGGGGCCCCGGTTCTAAAATCCGCTTTGTGGCTCGAGGTTCTTTCCTGTCATTTGATGTTGTGAGTCACTGAAACATCCTCTTAATTTGTTTAATTCTACCAAAATAAGATTGTTGAGCAGAAGGAAAGCCTGTACTTGCACTCTTGTTTTCTGAAAGCTAATGTTTAACATTTGGATGATTTAAAAAATTGGGAATTTAAGAACACTGGTTCCTGCGGGTGATTGTGACATGTTAAAGCTCTTAAAAAAAAAAAAAATTTGTTTTGTAAGTGGAGAGCAAGCCTTTGACAGCTTTCAGAGTGAGTGTCTGAGATGCTACACGGCGTTCAGATTTGCACCAGAAGAGAGGAAGATGACGTGAGCCCCCCCGTCCTACCGTGGACCATTCTGTATGCTTCTGCAGGTGATTCCGTGAGGCCTGTTTGACCTAGGGGAGAGTTGGAGCTGTGTCTGTGTCGGGGGCCGGTTGACCTGTTAATCGGAGGGTCTGTGCAGGGCAGCATCACCTCCATCCCTCGCCACCCGGCCTCTTGCGGGAGCTGCTCTCCCCGCCCACCCTCACTCCCGCATCCTGCCGAGGACCTGCCGCCCGATGGGCTTAGGGCGACTTCCTGCTCCGGCCGAGCCCTCTGTCCAGCGCCGGGGAAGGAGACCCTTCCCAGCAGGACCCTACAGCATCAGGTGTCTCCCCGTGACTCAGCACCTCTCAGTCTCCTGTTTCTCCCTCCCCCTGAAGAAGACATGTCAGGTGCAGGAGAAGTGGCGTTCCAGAAGGGGTAGAGAGAAGGCGCCCACGCCAACCTTGCTGTTAGTAACAGGTGGATCGGACGCAGGGCCAGTGGCAAGGCGGCTGAGAGCCCTGTTCCTGTGGCCCCAGCACAGAGCAGAATAGCCGGTGGTGAGCATTAGGGAGAAGGACCCCCGCCACGGGAGGAGCCACGCGAACGTTTCCGTGGATCATTCCCAGTCTTCAGAAATGAAGACTGGTTCCCTGTGTTTTTAAGAGTCCAGATAGTGCTGGCTCACTTGTTTATCAGCTCGTTATCACTCGGTCCATGTTTACGATGGTGATTTGGCAGAACCGGGAAGGACGCGCCCCCCTGCCCTGGCGGCTCCAGAGGACACCCATGCTTGCTGCCTGAGCCCCTGGGTCTGGGCCGAGACTCACAGCCTTCTCAGCAGACTCCAACCACAGAGGCTCCAGGAAGAAAACTGGTTCCACAGGCTAAAAATAGACTCCCTGCCTTTGGGGAGGCTGTCTGGCGGATGGCCCTTGGGAGCCAGGTAAGGAAACCGGCAAAGGGAGAGAAGACATTTGGCTCACCTGGCTACTACGGAGACTCATTACCTTTTGTCAGCTTGAATAAAAGGAGTTCGACCAACTGTCCCGTTGGAGAAACTGTCCATTTGCAGCAGGCCTTCCGTGTATGGTCCACCCGTGACGGGCCCTCAGCTTAGGGTCCATAAGCAACAGGTACTCAGGATGGAGACCATATGTGTTACTTAGGCTGCCCTGGGTTTTGATTTCATTCAGTGTGGGACTCTGCATTCCCCTGCCCCCCAATTTCCTACCTCACTGAAGAAAGTAGGATATCCAGTGCCCTGAACTATCTCTTAACATCTGAATTCTCAGCTTTGTTTGTTTTTTTTGTTTAAACACGGACATCAGTTCACTTTGGATGAACTTAAAATCTCATGATTTTTTTTTCTCCTCTGAAAGTAGAGGGTGTCTCTGGTTAGAATCATTCCTGCCAGAAAGGGGAAAGTAAAGACCACCAGTGGTTTGTCTTGACATACTTGCACATTTTCTAAAATGAGTGATGTCAAGCGATGATGTCCTTAAAATGTTTAAAACCTAGCAAACTGCAATAATCTTGAAAACCTGCTTTTCATCTGTAGGTGGCCTGGGAAAAGCTCCTCTCTGGACTTCTCCTGGTACTTGTATCTGGCTCATAAAGTTCCCCACAGGTGCCAGCCATGGTTCTGGATGTTTCTATTTAATCAGCTTAAGGAAAAATATACCACAGTGAAAAACAAAATCTGAGAGCTTGCAAAATGTAGGTTCACATCTAAATTTTATAGTGGGGAGTAACTTAGTAGTCTGGTATTTCAGATTACACTGGTAAGTTATTTAGGCTGTTTTTCGGAGCCAGACGTGAACAATACCCACCAGCACGTTGCCTCTCCAGGGGTGACCACATCCCCGAAAAAGTCATCCGCGTCTTTAGTCGTTATTAAAACCCACCTGCTTGATGAGACCCTCCAGACAGTATCCGAAAGACATTCTGAGAAACGAGACGAATAGACACAAAGGCCCTGACTCGGCTCTTCTCGTCACCATGTAGACCGTCTTTCACTTTGATGGGAGCATCCGTCTCCTTTGAAAGTCCTGACACCCCAGCTGTGACGGGGGCTGCCCTTGTCCACCCACGGGGTAATTTCTCAAGGCCAGTCCTCTACGGAGTGCTTCGTCCTACAACTTCTCGTCCCAGCTGTGGGATGCTGCCGGGTCCTCTCGCCCATTTAGAAAGCTCTGTTCTGGCCGTACCAGCCTCAAGAATGGGAACTAATCCTATTTGAAACCGTCATCAGCTGACACGGCTCCGTACAATCATCTCTCCTCCCCACATGGAAATTAGGTTCACTGAGGGCCTGACCTGTGCGAGTTCTCCTGGGGGACGTGTCCTCAGTGTCCCCTCCCCACACATCTGTGGGGGAGTGTGCCCAGGGCACCCCTCCCACCACCAGCCCCAGGCCGGCGACGGCGGGTGAGCTCTCCAGGGAACTCCAGCACGCAAGCCCGGGGCGGGCTGTCTGTGCGTCGAGCCCGGGGCGGGGGGCTGTCCATACCTCTGGGAGAAGGGCAGGGCGGGACTGAGACCGGGCCCTTCAGGTCTCCAAACCCAGAGGCGCCATCTCCGCCCGAAGCCACACGTACTCCCACACTTCCTTGTGCCAAGTGACGCTGTCACCGTGGCTGTTTCACAGAATGCGAAGCGAACTTCCTAAGAAAGCCACTTCGTGCAGTCGCCCCGACCCCAGCCTGCATGAGATGGCAACAGGGCTGTGGGGTCGATGGGCGCTGAAGAGTCACCCAGAAGTAGTTACCGTCCTGATGGGCTGGTGGCGCCTCGGCAGTTGTCAGACCCAATGGGTGTAACATCTGCTTTCTTGGGCAAGTCGCATAAGAAGCATTATTGAGAACTCCAGTCATTCTTAAGTGAATCATACACGTTTAAAACTCAGGGATCTGAAGAGTGGAAGGTGCTTCCTCGCAGGCGTGCACCAAGTCACCTGGTAGCTGGAAACCTGTTGACAATGTGTAGTAAATCCTTAGACGGCGAGAAACAGGCCGACGCCCGCCGTAGCTTGTCTTCTGCTGTGTTGCAGAGCTCGTTCTGTCTCCGTACGTCTAGCTCACACACACCGCCCGTGTGGAAGTCCCATCGATCTCGACTGGGGAGCGCGGAACTATCTTCCAGACACTCACAGCTGGGAAGCACGCGATACGTGGCTAGCGCCACTGTAGAACCAAGTTCTAAACGTTATTTAATTTTAAATACTTTAGACGCCAACGGCCACGTGTGTGGAGGGGCAGCGTGGCCTCCTGGGTCCTCCGTCCATGTCACCTTGGTTCTCAGAGCACCTAAAACCCTGCCAGCAAGTGTCAGCACGGTTTTGTCAGTGAAAAGAATTCCGGTCTCTCTCAGAGTCGTGGAGTTTCGTGCAAAAGCTAATACTGGACGTGGAAGGTAAGATCCTCTGAGAAGCACAAACACATGTACGAATACCAGAAACTGCGAAGGGGGGTGCAGCCGTGCTGTGGGCCCCCTCCGCTCAGCACGCGGCTCCGTGTCCCCCGCGCCCCGCCCGGGACGAAATCAGACACCTGCACTTACGCCAGTGTGCGTTCACACGGACTGCTTCGGGGTCTGATGCACACGGGAGTCCACTGTCCTGACTTGCTTCCGAAAGAACTTCAGCGAGCTCCTAAAAAAGAGAAATAAAATAATGTGGAAGACATGGCTTCCAAAATCAATAGTCAATAACCTTCTTACTACACTTCTGGAAAACTCTGAGCGGGTCTGTATCTGACTTGAGAACGAGCCTCAGAAGGTGCTTGAAGTATCTTCTTGCAGTCGGGTTGTCGAGTCGTGTTTGCCTTGAGACCCAGAGCCGCCCCTGAAGGGGGAGCAGGCTTCCAACCCGCCGGGCGGGTTCGTGTCCCGCGTGGGAAGCTCGCGGCACCTGCCAGTGCAGGTGCTGCTGAGCATTGTGTTCGAGATGCAGAATGTTTTTTTGAAGATCCTATTTACTTATTTTTCAGAGAGAGAGAGTTTAAGCAGGGGAGAGGCAGAGGGAGAGGGAGAAGCAGGCTTCCCGCCGAGCAGGGAGCCCGACGCGGGGCTTGATCCCAGGACCCCGGGATCATGACCCGAGCCCCCCAGGCGCCCCGAGATGCAGAGTTTTTTACTGAGGTTAGAGAGCAGTCTTACTGCTTTGTAGCCGATTCTAGAACGTGCTGAGTCAGCAGCACCACTGCCCTTTGGACGGACCCAAAGAAAGTCCCTCATCACGACCCTAAGGTGGGTTCTGATGCTTAAGGAATACAAGTGGGTATTTTGTTTCATCTGATACACAGAGAACGCTCACACCTTTGTCAGTCGGGGCGGCAGCAAGTCTACAAACACATGTAATTATTAAATACATAAGTGTAATTAGCAACAAAGCCACCCCTCAACAACCCTTAATAAAAATAACGTCAGGCTGATTATGAAGCGGTGCCCCAGGCCCATAAACCTGTGTGCAGTCAGCTGGCTGGGCTGGGGCTTGTGCCCTCGGGCTGGCGGCCCCCACCCTGCCCCGCCCTGCTCCCCCCTCAGCCCCCACCCTGCCCCCTGCCCGGCTCCCCCTTAGCTGGAACAGGGCCACGCACCGCGCTGTGTGGGACCCCTTCCCTTGGCCAAGCCGGGGCCTCGGGATCCGGGCTCAGGACCCCGAGGGCTCCAACTTCCGGTTCTGGGCTTGAACGCCCAGCAGCTCTGACTCCAGCGAGATGCTCATGTTCCGTGTTCTTTCAGGCTACCATAGGCTTGTTTGCAAAGTTCGTTTTTATCAGAAACTGTGACCCAGTTTGCAAGCCGCTAACTTTGGATCATAGCAGTTGTTAGATATGTGATATATTAACACAGGTTATTAAATAGAAATGATGTGACAATAAAATGATTCTTTGTGTAAAACTATGGGAAGAGCAGAACATGCACCAGATGCCAGCCGGCCCGCCCACCTGCCTTCTCTCTGTCGTCACGGGTCACGTTCTTGGGCCTCGAGGCGGCTGATGGCAGGAGCCCGGTGCTCCCGTGAGACAGGCCTGTGGATCGGCTTGTTGTTAGCTGGACGCACAGAGCTTTCGCTCCCCGTTTCTTACTTCAGTGTGAGATGTTCCCTAATTATTCCGTCCCTGTGTGTGTGATGCTCAGTTCTTGTGAGAGAGCCGAGGGGCCGGCAGGGGAGTCCGAGATCTTGCCCTTGTATCCAAATGCAGCACCGAGGGCGCAGAAGAGGGGGCTCGTTTCATTCAGTGGGTTTTTAAGTTGAGAAGGCATCTGAGATTGTGACGGGTGTGCTTTATGTGAAATGGTTTTCAAGTTCAATTTTGGATTTACGTCTGGCCGAGAACGTGACCCCGGGTATGGCCGAGCAGAGGGTCATTCACGCACCATCAGCGATGTCGGTGGGTGTTAGACGGGGCGGCCCCTCTGGGAGGGGCGCTGGGCCCAGTTTGTGGGAGTGGAGGCTTGAGGGGCCCTCCCCTAGCCAGCCCCCATTGCCGGCACTGACCCAGCTGCTTGCTGATCTGGTGGCTTGTGCCAGGCTGGTTGAACTCCGTTTGTCAGCCCACGCCAGGGCTCCAAAACACCACCGCGCCACGTCATCCTTCGGAGACGGGTTCATTTCAGATGCTGTCAGCCAAGAGCATGTCCTTTCAGAGGAAAGCTCTGCGCCTGCTTGTTAATAAGGAAGAACTTCTTGATATTTAATACAATCCTCTTACAGTATTTTTAATGACATGAGACCTAAAACTCCGGTTTTCAAAATGTTATTTCCTGTCTTTTGTCACTTGTTACTTGGGCAGTGTGGTTTTCAAAGTTTAAATTTGGAAGCAAGAGATTTTATACGCTGGAATATGTTTGTGTAAAATTACCTTTCTGAGTGTGCATGTGTGCTGTTTCGAGCCCGCCAGCCCGAAGCTCCGTAGGATGCGGATCGGCAGCTGTGGCCCACCTTCTCCCGCTCTGCACGCGGGTGATTGTAACGTGTCGTTCTCCGAATGGGCAACTTGCTGCCTGCATTAATTTAATGATCATATCTTTAAACAAGAGCCTAGATAAGATTCATTTTCATGTTTCTGCGGCTTTTGGTGCTTGCAAAACAGACTCTTAGTTAATGCATCCTTAATTACACTTTAGCACAAGGTGTGTGTAACCAAACTCAGGTTGTAAGTAGATCAGTAGGGCGAGCTGGTAATGGCATCAATTGCACGAGGCCCTGTAGGATTACGGCAACGCAGACTGTTCATAGAGGTGTGTGCTCTCTCGTAACTGCATGAAGACACTTCAGAAAGTACCAGCGTCTACAAGTTTAGAAGCAAAGCTACCTCTGGTGCTGTTTTCGGGTGTGTTCGAGCGAGGGTCCTGCTAGCACAGCGTGCACACTGTCTCCCTGCAGCCAGGCTGTCCTCTCCTGCCCCCTGGCCCGGCGGGGCTGCCTTGCACCTGCTGCCCTTGCCTGGCAGGCAGCTCCCCCTCCCCTCTGCCCTCGCTGGCCCCGGCCTTCTCCCAGACGCCCTCTTGCAGCTACTGTGTCTCAGTGCCCTTGTGCAGCTCCCCACCCCCAAGGCGGGTTCCTTTTGTTTCTCTCTGTGGTTTTGCCTGAGCCTCCAGCGTCCGCTCTGAGCCGGTTTCCTCGCCCATGAGGGGTGCTGTGGGCGGACAGTTGGCCCTGAGCACTGAGCGACCCTGCGAATTTGGGCTTCTTCGTCTGCTCTCTGTATGCTTGTCGGGCCCTGCTGTCCCCCAGGCTCTGGGCTAGGATTTAGGGATGCCATTTTGTACTCAGAACATGCAATTTAAAGAGGACACTCTGAATCCCCGAACCCTGCATGCGCGTGGCCCCAGGGGAGGGCTCGGAGCCCCTGCTGGTGTGTGGGTGGCTCGGCTGGGCCTTATTCCACAGCAGCCCCTCTGGGGAGCCCAGTGCCGCCAGCCGGAGGGACCGCGGGCAGAGGTTGGCGGGTCCCCTCCTCTGCCTCCGCACCCCTGCTCCCTTTCTCGTGCGGGGGCCCCAGCTGGCTCTGCAGCCTCACCCAGACCTCCCCCTCCAGGTGCTTGAGGAGCGTGGAAAGAGGCCAGGCTGGAGGCGGACACGGTGAGGGAGGGGTGCAGCTGGCCGACCTGCTCGGGGCCTTCCCAAAGAGAGCGGTGGAACCCCCAACCAGGGACACCCTCGAACGCCACTGTCTCTTGGGAGCCCTTGGCCTGAGGGGGTGCAGTGGCCCAGCCCAGGCTCATCTCAGCGAAGAAGCAATGGAAGGAAATGGCAGGAGCAAATACACACGTCCTTGTCTTTGCAAAGCAAGGCCGCCATGAACGCACATCTAAGGCATGCACCATGAATGCTGGGGTCCCCGAGTTTGTTGTCCTGGCTCACTGTTCCCAGGACTCTGAGAGTGCTATGGTTTGTGTAGCTGTTTTAGTCTTCCAGATCGCCTGTGAGACACGCCTGGTTTTCACGGGCAATGGCTGTGGTTCTGGGTGTACTTTGCCTCCAGAATCATGGGTCTTAGGGGGTTGTTTTTGTATTGAATTAATAAAAGGGCAACAGTGACAGCCACTCACCCACCAAATAAAATAAACTGAACGCAAAATCTTTTTCCGCCCTTCTATTCTACTTTGTGACCATTTTAGTTTTTTTAAAAAGTAGTTTATTGCAACGCATTTCAAAGTGGAATGTGGCAAGAGATTTGTACAATATTCCAAGAGCATGTAATACTTCTTCTGATGAGCCGTTTTTAATATACAGACTCTTCTCATTTCATTGTTGGAATACAGAATATTTAGTTACTCTGTTTAGGAACATTTTATTTCATGCCTTTCTTGTCAACTCTTCAGTGTTTAAAAGAAAACCAATCTTTGATTTTATGTTTTTGTTCCTGAGCATATAACCGTGCTCTAAACACAGGGAGACAGAGTATGATTTTTTAAGGCACAATTCCTGCAGTGCTCAGAACCAAAGTATTGCTTCATGCACAACACGGAGAAACCCATCTGATCTGCATCTGTCCTGGGCAACTCGGCCGCCACGTGACCTGTTAGGATGAGTTACACGCTCCATGAAGATGTTTTTCAGAATATTTTTGTAACTCATATTTTCATCTGACTACACTCTGACTTAATTTTATCTTCAATTATGAAAAAAGAGAAGGTCTGTGGCCTGAAAAACAAAATTTCTCCTGAATGTGTCTTTGCCGAGGACGTCATGTTCAGACTCTTGATGAAATGAAGAAACAGTCCTTTTGCTCCTGGTGACTGAACCTATCTCCACTTGTATGTATGAAATTTTTGAAATGTGTTTAATCGCATGATGGAGTCCAGGTGACTCATTTTGGTGCTGGATGGGGAGAAACAGGAGGTAGCCTGCTTTGTTTCTCCAGCTCTGAGAGCACGTTGGGGCAGGTTTGCGGCTCTGATCCCAGGGGCAGCAGAATCCGGCTTTGAAGAAGAGCGTCTGCAGAGACAAGTGATAATTCCATTTGCAGTACCAGTTGGTTCCCTTAGAGCAAGGGCGCCAAAATGCAGGGTATAGATCCAGTTCTGGGGAAAATGCCTCTCTTTTTCTTTTTTCCCGCATTAACATGCTCATTCAGACCTGCTTTTTACTTAGAATAATTTTATTCCACCTTTTCTAAAGTATGGAAAACAGGAAATAAAGGTTTGTAAAATAAATAATGATGGACTCTGCCAGCCGAGGGCCAGACCCGGGGCAGGCTTCACAGGCGGGGCTCTGGATGCCCACGGCAGCCCTGTGAGGTGGACAGTACCTCACTGCCCTTCTGCCCTATCTGCATTATAGCAAGCACTTACAGAAACCTGGTGGTCCTACGTTTAGGGGAATTCTAGAGGACCCTTAGGTTTTTATGACATAACACTAAAGGAAATGTATTCGGCTTCAAATTAAGAAGACCTGAGTTTTCCATCACCTTATTCTCTTTTCAGGAATGTAGATTATCCTTTTGAACTGAATGAATGTCCTTACCTGACCTCTAAGTGCATTTTAATTGTACTTGCAATTCACTGTCGAACTCTAAGAGCTACAGTGAACAGCCAGTCTCTCTCCCTGTCCCTGTCTGTCCCTCCCCCTCACACCCTTCCTTCTGTGACCATCCTTCCTATTTAAGACTGGACCAGCTGATAGAGCAGTAGCTTCCAGAAATAAATGGCAAGATATTTGTGTTCCTAAAATAGAAGTTAGTATGTCCGGTTACGCAACGGGCCTTGATAAACACTTTTACCGTGACGTGAGTTAATACTTGTTTTGCTGTGACTTCTAAAAGTCAACGCTTAAATAAAACTCTGAGCTCATTTCTTTGCCTTCATTATTTGAAGAACACTGCAATTCTAATTACACTACAAAATGGTCTTGGCAGAGACAGTGGCGTTAACACGGAGTCGTTAAAAGAGCCACTTCCAAAGCTAACAGCTCCATAATCTACCTCAAATTTGGAGTCCAGACTCCCTTGCCATGATGCTGGGACCTTTCACTGGGAACCGCCTGCACACTGAGCTCTGGGCACTTCTCAAACGCACCTTTCTGGAGATGTAACTCACATGCCATACAATTCACCCATTTAAAGGTTCGGGTCAGTGGTTTTTAGTAGATTCGTAGACCCGCAGGACAATCAGAACAATTTTAGAATGTTGACCTCACCCCAGAAGGAGCGTGTGCGTTTCCACGCCCCAGCCTCCATGCCCCGGCCTTCGGCCACCACGAATCTCTTCCTGTCCCTGGGTTTCCCACGTTTTGGACGTTTCACGTGAATGGAATCATATGATGTGTGGTCTTTCTATCTGGCTGCCTCCGTGGAGCTGACGGTGTCCTGTGTCCATCTGTGTCCTTCCTCAGTCTTATGGCTGAATGATAGTCCCTCCATGCATGGACTGCATTCATCCACTGAGGGGGGCGGGGCTGCTGCCACATTTTGGCGCTTAGAAATACCCCTGCTGTGAGCAAGTTTTTGTGTGGACATAGGTTTTCATGTCTCTTTACATAGATTCTCGATTTAAAAACAAAACCTGGATTTTCATATACTCTTGTCATCAGAAAGGCTTGCTGTGTTTCCTTGGATGCCATTCCAACAGACAGGTCTAGGAGAGGAGCCCTGGATTTGACATCTCACCTCATGGAGATGTGTGACATCATTGTTCTGTTCTTCCGGGGTCTGCAGGATTGAACTGGAAGGCTTTTCTGTTTCTTTATTCATAAATTCATCCAAGTTAGTTACCGTCACCAGATGGAGAATTAACCAGCCTAGGAATTAGAGAGAAAAAAGTCTTCTAAAATTTTAATTCCCTGCATTTCAAAAAACCAGTCTGGGATCTTGGTGCTGAATCCCATGCGGTCCCCACAGAGTTATGAGCCAGCTACTGTGAGGAAGGGTTCCTCACCCTTAATGTCACAGCCCGGGCTACACGGGGTCCTGGCTATTGGGGGCGTGTTGTTCTCCTTTTAATAAATAGCTTTATTGAGATAAATTCACATACTATAAAATTCATTCATCTAAAATGCACAATTCAGTACTTTCTAGTTTATTCACAGGACTGTGCAGCCTGCACCACAGTCTGGTTTTATAACCTATCTGTCACCTCTAAAAGGGATCTGGCCCCCACTAGCAGTCCCTGCCCGTCCCCTCCACCCTACCCCCCAGCCCCAGGCGCCCACTAGCGTCCTTCCAGTCCCTCTAGAGTTGACTGCTCTGAACATTTCATGTATGTGTGTGTGTCATCATGAAGTGTGGTGTTTGGCCACCAGCTTCTTTCATAAGACAGTGTTCCAAGGTTCATCCCTGTGGCAGGTGTCCGTTATTAACAAATACTATTCCACTGCAGGAAGATGCTGCATTCTCTTTACCCGTTCATTTGCTGGGGGACATTTGGGTTGCTTCCCCCCTGTGGTGTTACGAACATGCTGCTGTGAACACTCTTAGGCAAGTTTCGTGTGGACGTACGTTTTCATTTGTCGTGGGCATATACCCAGGAGTGGATTTGACAAATTGTACGGTAACTGTATGGTTAACTGTTTGGGGACCCATCAAACTGTCTTGCACAGTGACTGCACCATTTTACGAGCCATGTCTGGGGGTTTCAACTTCTGCATACCCTGATCAGCAATGACTGTTGTCCGTCTTTTTGGTTGTATCCATCCTAGTGGATAATGTGGAGCATCTTTTTATGTGTTTTTGGCCGTTTGTTGTCTTTGGAGAAGTTACTCAAATTCTTTGCCCATTTTTTTAAAATTTGGGTGTTTTGTCTTTTTGTTGTTGAATTGTAGGAGCTCTTTACATATTCTGGACACTGGTTCCTTATCAGATAGATGATTTGAAAGTATTTTGTCTCCTCTAGGTTGTTGTTTTACTTTCGTGATGGCATCAGTTGCAGCACAGTTTTAAATTTTGATGAAGTCTACTTTGTTACGTCTTTTGGGGCTGTGCTCTGGTCTCCTGTCTAAGAGCCGTTGACACTGGGGCACTTGTTCTAAATTAAATCTGATTCTCACCTTCTATCTCTAATCTGGTCATTTTGTTCCAAAAAAGAGTTTTGATGACTTAAAACGTATTTTTATGAAGAACTGACTGCCAGCAAACACACTAGTGAATGGATTTATAGTTATTTCTCCCTCTCAAATACTTTTCTTTGTCTAGACCAGTATCTCTCAACTAGCAGTGACTTCCCTCTCCCACCCTCAGGGGCATTTGTCAATGTCTGGGGACATTCCTTGTTGTCACAGCAGCAGGGTACCATGAGCATCTCGTAGGGAGAGACCAGAGATGCTGCGAAACGTCCCACGGTGCCCAGGAAAGCCTACACCCCACAACACTTACCCAGCCCATAGCATCAGGAATGCCGCATCGAGGAACCCTTGTTAGACTGTCGCAGGCCTGCCCTTTTGCATTAATATTCCCATTCTCTTCTGCTTCTGCATAAGAAGGACATGCCTTTGAGATGAACCGTGATTCTGGTTTTCGTTTTTCTTCATGTTCTTTACTTGGATCCTAAAAGCTTACAATGTTTTGCTAGTGTCTTTTGTTACTTATCCAAACCCAGCCTAGAGCAGGAGTGAGGACGATCCTTTTATTTTTAAGAAACAACCCAAAAATGCTGAGTAATTACTGCAAGGTTTATAAGAACTATTTATATCTCCCCATACACACACAGGCATGCATACACACACATACACACACGCTCACACTCAGGACTTTTTCCTGTGCTGATACTTTAGTACTTTGGTGCTTTCAAACACAGTTTATGACCACCTCTGAATAACAAGAACCAGGGGGATTTCTGCACCCACATCAGACAGCAGTGACCTGGTCCTCGCGCCGTGCGCACCGGTCCTGACGAGCCGCTCACCCCCGGATTGCGCGGCCGGGCAGGACCTCTTCAGTTGCTTCTCGTCCCCTGTGATGTGGTGGCTGCATCTTTGAGATGTACTTGAAGGGCTGGAACCGAACGTGTACGCCGCCGGCCACACAGGGCTTGGGTTGATACTGAGCACCAGAACAACGTTTTGCCTCTTAAAGAAAATGAAAGAGAGCGAGGGAGCGAGTTCTCCTGAGAGGGAGCCCACCGTTCTCCCTGCAGACACGCCGTGTCGCCCGCAGCCTGGAGTTGGCCTGCTCGCCGCCTGGTCTCTGCCTCCAGGGCTCGCGCGCTAAGCCACGGACCAGGAATCGTCACGCTCCCCACACCCGCCCAGGCCCTGTGTGCGGCGGCCCTCCCTTCCTGGAGGCTCGGTCACCTGCCCAGCAGCAGCACGAGTCCCGTGGGGCAGGGGCAGGGGTGGCTACTGTCCCCGGTTGCTCCTCTCACCTGCTTGTCCTACACCCTGGGACCTTCGTCCATGGATCCTTCTCACCGACCCTGAGCGCGTGGGAACTGTGTGACATCTTTCTGCCGACTCGGAAGCCCAGAGCGGGCAAGCACAGGGGTCCTAGGCTGGGGCTCACCCAGGCAGAGACGCCGGCCACCACTCTGCGACACTCCTCTCCTCGCATCTCTAGCCCTGGCAGGCTCGGTCCACGGGGCCAACTCCTCTCCCAGCTCACAGAGCCGCCTTCCTGGCAAGGTGCTGAGCCAGGCGGGTCCTGGGCAGGACCCAGGCAGCCCCAGGCGGGGCCGGGAGCAGAGGGGCTACTGCCTTCCCCACATCGGGGTGCACAGGGTCTGGGCATTCTGGGTGGCAGAGCCATCCCCACCCCAGGTGTGGTCCCTGGCACTGGGGGGCTCTCTGGGCCGATGGAGGGGAACCGCATCGGCCGAGGGGGCTGCGTTCCAGCTCCGTGAACTCGAGCTGTAACCCCCCATCGGGAATGCTCTGCCGCCCCCTGATGCCTTCCCTGTGCCCTGTCCAGACCAGAACCCCTTTTCTGCACATCCACCTCGAGGCTTCCGTTTGGGCTCTAAGGAGCGTGGTTATTGGGCACAGGACCCACACGGGTCCCCAAAGAACACTTTGCTGCTTAAAGTTTAGAAGTCAAGGCCAGGTGAAGTCATATCCTTTTTTTTTTTTTTTTTCATGTTTTATCCACAGAATAAATGAGAGTGTTCACTGGTTTGTTGTAGGTTAGGGGACTAGAAATTCCTTAATACCAAAAAAAGCATATTTCCCTCCTCTCTCTTTCACTGTTCAAGTTAACATCCAGAGCTATTTGTGCTACATCTAGGGGGACATGTGTTCGTTTCCTGTGGCTTCTGCAGCAAAGTTCCACAAACTGGTGCTAAAAACATCAAGAATTTGTTCTCTCTCACCCCTGCCATGAAACCTACAAGGTTTCATTTTGCTCAATTAAAAGAACATTGCAGAGCAAAGTATTTGTCATGTATTTAAGAATGGATGGTGCCCAGTGACAGTCAAAAACCACCCCCGACACACTCATGTGTCAGTTTGAAGGTCAGCATTGCTTTTCCTCAACTTGTCAATGCAAGATAGTCAGGGAACCTCAAATCCACAACAGTGAGAATTTCAAGTGATACACAGGAATTTACAGCAATTTTGCTTTGTTTTTATTGATGCTTTCCAACTACTGCAGTTTTCGGAGTATTTATAATAAGCCAAACTCTCCCCACTGTGGCAAGAAGATGACCAAGATCCTCCGACCCCACCCCACCACTTGTTTGGGGCAGACTTTTCCATGTCTTTCGGTCATGAACTACCTCGTGCATCAGCAGTGGGAGAGCCACAGGGCTGGCCTCTCAGCCACTTGCTGCGCCTTTGACCCCTCTCTGGCCTTGCTGCCTTTTGGCCAGTTGCTTCTGAAATGCTAAGGGAAAAGGGAGTGAACAAAATGTGCCAAGGGCATGGTGTGGACCAGGTGCGGTGCTCAGCCCCAATGATCAAAGACCGGCTAGCTGCAGGGAAGGGCTCAGAGTGGACACGGGCATCCGGACCTATGACAGGCCACGCCAAAGGAGGTGACTTGACCTTCTGTCTCCCGGGTGGGGGGCCCTGGACTCCCCGATCCTCCTTAGTGACACCTCATGGCCCACGGACAGTGGGGAACAGTTGAACTCCACTCTCCCTGAGGCTGGTTCAGGTCCAGTTTGGGAGTCTTTGGTTTGACCTAATTAGATTTCTCTTGAGTCTTGTGAAGCCAGCTCCTCATGGAGAGCAGACGCTTCGCCTGACTTTGATGGGCATCCACCTCAGTAGTGACTGGACACACTGTGCCCTGTTCGAGGGGCTCCGGGAACCTCTTTGCCCTGCAGGGAACATATGTGATACCTGATCTCCCTCATTTGAAAGTCAGTGTTTCTTTAGGAAATGCAGTATCCATACTTGTAGTTATTTATTTTTGAAGATTTAATTATTTGAGAGAGAGAGGGAGAGAAAGAGGGAACACACAGGCACAAGCAGGGGGTGAAGGCAGAGGGAGAAGGAGAGAGGATCCCAAGCAGACTCCCCGCTGAGCACGGAGAATGATGCGGGGCTTGATCTTATGACCCTGAGCTCATGACCTGAGCCAAAATTAAGAGTTGGACAGCTAACCGAGTGAGCCACCCAGGTGCCCCCACACTTATATTTAAAGAGAAATTAAAAACACTTCCAACACTAAAGTCCGTTCCATCCCAGGGTTTCCTGTTCAGGACGGCAGCCCAGAACCTGAAAAGACAAGCAAATGCTGTCTGCTCAGCTTGCCCCTGAGAGCAGTACGGACGAGAGACCAAGGCCCCCGAGGAGAAGGGTGGATCGAGCGGAACAGGGCCCTCTTCATTCTGCAGGAGGACAGGAGGGACCAGACTCTTGGGGGGGCATCCCCCAGGGAGCAGAGGACCTGTTGGCTAAAAGGAAGGTTTTAATCACACAGGAATGAAGCCTGTTGAGTGACAAGATTAAGCACTTAATCTAAGGATGTAGCAAATTGCTTTATTTATAATGAGTATTGTATCGATGTTGTTGAATAATAAATCTCATCTGTATTTAGAAGTATTTTTAAATTGGCATTTTTGAGAGTTTTGTTGTGTTTTCCCTGAAATTAATAGGGAAAAGTAAGTGGATTCTTACATAGGCCCGCTCTCGCATATTTAGGGTGATGGAAATGAACATTGGCACAAATATTATGAAGAAACCATAATTGCTTGAAACACGTTTAGACACCGGGAGTCACAGACATGATTTCAGAATCAGGACACATTGGGGCAATGACACTCTGGCCCCCGGGTCACGGGGACTGACCCTCTTTGCATATCTGAGTGTTCTGTGTTTTGTCATTTACAGGAAGCTCTTATTTCTTTACCATGAAAACTCCATTACGTTTGACACACATCATCTTGATTGTGTTTGTTTTGCTTGTGGACATTTTGCTCATTGAAAATGTGTTATTCATAAGGATATATTTTATATTCGTGGAAGAGCAACTGCATCGGGTCTCAGAAAAATCTTTTTATTTGGACAGAGATTAGTGGATTTCCCAGGGCGACATGTGCTTTCTGCACGCTCGTGGGCTCGTTACTCAGGAGGTGGGAGCAGGTGGGGTAAGGCTGGAGGTCCTGTCTTCACGCCTCCCCCCGGCCCCCGGGGCCCCTTCAAGGAATAGACAGTGGACGCTGTGTTGCTACCGTAGCGTGGACCGCACCGGGCGCGGGCTGAGGGTGCCGACCGTCGCTTCACCACGATGCGTCGCCTCGCCACGATGCGTCGCCAACCCCAGCGGAGACGGCAAGGTTGTCTGACCGTCATCGACCTCCAGTCACTGACGACAGAGGGATTCGCTTTAAATGTCAAGCTTTCGCTCTCATCTCTGAGCCTCGGCAGGATTTTACACCAGGAAGGATTTTACACTGGCGGGAAGGTGTCGCCAGTTCTTCCTGGAAGACACGGGAACCGTACGGGGCATCCTGATTTTAAATGTTGACGCATGAAAAAATGCACCCGCGATGAATAAAAATGGCAGCTAAATTGTATTAATTCCTTTTCCAGTAATCCTTATTTTGTACTAAGTGAAGGATACGACATTGAGGTCAGCCTCAAAGCGAGGTGTGAAACCAGGACATGTGACACGAATCTCCAGCTGACGAAACAATCTATCCAGAAGTGTTCTGTGTCCCAGGTTTTACTCTCCTCCAGAATTAAATAAGGAGATACAGAAAAACGCATTGTAAGCCAACTTTGGCTTCCTCTGTTGAAACAGAAGTTACCCATTTTAAACATAACAACGGAACGGTTTTCTCTCCAGCACCTGCTGGGTGTCAGGCCCTGGGAGGCCTGGGGACAGAAAGGGTTATAAGGCAAGGTCCCTGTCCTCAGGCACTTTGCAGTGTGGCGGGGAGAGAGGAGTGAGTCCGTGGGGAGTCTGCACTGGGGAGGAGCTCAGACCTGCCCTGGGGAGGAGGAGGACCAGGGCCGGGAAGCCTCTCTCCCGTGGGGAGGAGCTCAGACCCTCCTGGACCGCGAGGGCAGGAGGCTGGAAGGGGTGTTCCAGGCACAGGGAAAGCTTGGTTTCGGTTGTCGTCTGTCCCACAGAGGAAGCTGTGAATGTTTACTCCAGTTCCTGGAGACTTCCTGTTTTCCTGACTCCCCAACAACCCCGAAGATTGTTTTATCCTCCGTGTTGTCAACATGCTAGAAAACAGCATCTTTGCCCTGTTTTGCTGTGTAGCTCTTCGATCGCTAGTGACTGGAGCAAACACACTCCTCACTGTCGACAGGTACTTGATGAGCCTGTTGGATCTCAGTGCGGAAACACCAGGTCAGTTCATTGACCCGCTGGTGACAGTAGCTTCCACTGGTAAAGGTGGAGACGAACCTCTCCTCTCCTCCATGTTACGGGTGTTAATTATCAACGCCTCTTATATGTATAACATTGGCTCTCAGGTACTTGAGGAACAAGACTACAAGTGTTGCTTAGGGGGATCGCACCCATTCCCCTGCTCCTGCCTGCCCAGTGGTGGACTGGAGACCCGCACTTGTTTGGGGTGGAGGCTTCCGGAGGGGCCTGGGGGACGGGGATGGGGAGCAGGGCACCTGCTGCTGTGGGTCCGGAGGGCTGGCCTCTGCCTCCCCAAGGCCACAGAGGGCCCCGCCGCCTGGGCCTCGCCTTCTCTCCCACCTGCGGGCTGCCCGCACGTGCTTGTCCCTCCCTGGGAACCCGTCTCGGTCTGAGTCAGACCTTCCATTGATGGGATAATACTTTATGGCTTCCTCACGAGAAGACTCCTATTAGTCAAGATGGTTTTTGTTGCAAGTGGCAAACCCCACCCAAAGCCCCAAGATCTGGCAGGGAGGGGGCGAGTCAGAGACCAGACGTCCTGGCTCAGGGGGATGCCCACTGGTTTCACAAAGGGCCTCTCTCTCTCTGCACCCCCGCCCTGCAGGCGTGCTGGCCCCCCTGGCCCAGGGGGAGCATAGTGCTGGTCCCCAGGAGCTTCTGCACAGATGGTACTGGACCTTGGGGCCATGTGCCCACTCTCGAGCCTCCCAGAGACGTGCCAGAGCAAGGGAGGGGAGTCCCTCGAGGAGGGGAGCAGGGAAGCGGGGCAGGTCGAACACGCCCGCTGTAAGACAAGGCTCGGGGACAAAGCCGGGGCAGAATCTCGGCAGCTGGGTGCCAACGCCAAGGCAGCAGAAGGGAGGATGGTCACCTTTGTTCCCAGAGTTTCCATTTTTATTCAACAGACACTCCTAGAACAGTTCCTATGTGCCAAGTATGCTCAGAGCACTTACAGATACTAAGTTTCCTAACCCTTGTTACAACCACAACATGCAACCATGCAGTATCAGTATTTCCTCTCTTTTATAGAGAAAGAAACAAGCACAGCGAGGTTAAGTGACTTGTCCAAGGTCACACAGCTAATAAATAAGAGCCAAGCCAGAGCATACTCCCAACCGGTCTGCCCCAGAACGCACAGCTTTAGCAATGGCCTGCCCTGCTCTTCAGAAGAAGAGTGCACAACGGGAAGAATACCTACCGCTTGGTCCTAGCTGGAGACTCGGGACGAGGGAGGCCTGGAAGAAGTGCTGCAGAGAAGGAAGCAGGCCAGAGAGAGGCTGCGGGGAGCGGCAGGCCTCCCGGGGCAGCGTCTGGGAACGTCCCCTTGTGCGTGTGGCCCGGGAGCTCTCGCGGTGCTGGTCATAACGGAGGAAAACACCAACCCCGTCGATGGCCAGGGACAGGAGCCTGGTGGCGCTCGTGGGAGTAACTGAGGTGCAGGGCGCGCGCTCTGGCCCTGACGGCACATTGGATGGCGCTGTGTGGGCCGCGTGAAACCACCGCCAGGGCTCCTGGTTACCAGACCAAAGCAAGACGCAGAGCAGTGTGCGGAGCGAGGCCTCTCGGGGGTGCTGGGCCGGTGTGGACATGCCGAGGGGCGCGGGGATGCCGAGGGAGGGCTGCAGGCAGGCCTTTACGCTTTCGGGTGGGCCTTTTGCAGTTGCATTCCCCGTCACACTAATGAGGTAAAATTGATTCAACAAACAGGAAGAAACTAAACCATATCTACTCTGTGCCCTTAAAATTTAAACTTAAAAGGAATGTGCACCCTAATGCTGCTGGTAGGGCTCCATCAGAGGGCAGGGGGGAGGCCAGGGGGCAGCCCAGCCTAGCACGTGGCACCCAACCCCTCCTCTGTGGACTTGGGGCACCGCATGGACATCGGCATTGATTTCTGCCCCCGAAAGGGCCCATTCTCGTACCAGGGCTGCCCTGCCTTGCTTCCAGGCGGCCAAGGTTGGAATTCAAGGAAGGCAGGTTCGGTGTCAGCTCCTTCCCGTGCATCCATCCACCTGCAACCCAAACAGGGACAGGGCGGGCGGGCATGCTCCTGGAACACATGCATGACGATTAGCTGACGTGTTTTATCCCAGGTGCTACTCAGTTTCTTTTGAATGAAAATATATCCACTGGCACAAGAAAATGCTTTTGAGCCCAGGCAGAAAAAAGAGGCGGGAATTCAGAATCCTCTGCAGAAAACCCACCCTGAACCCAGAGACTCTCACAGCTGGACGATGAGCAGGGGAATGTGATTATTTGCCGCAAAATTTATAAGAAGAAAAATGTATTACAACCATCTCGTTGATAAAGCAAGCACTGCATCTTAGAGGGGGTCTTGTTCTGTTTTGTTTCCAGGACGGAGAAGCCAGCGCAGGAGAGTCTGACAAGAAGAGGGACGTCCGCCAGCTCTCCCGGGAGGCCTCGGAGGACAACGAGGTGTTCGGTATGTGACCGGGAAACTAGAGGACGGGGCTCCACGTGCGCAGATACACGCATTGGGGGAAGGTTTTAAGTTTTTAATCACATGAGTAATCTATGATTCTGTTCTCAGTATTGAAAATGCAGAGGTGGCAGGAATGTGGGGTGAGTCCCCTTGGTCAGCCTCCCGCCGTCCGTCCTGCCGACGTGACCACACAGGTGGCCGGCGGCAGCTGCCCCGTCTCGTTCTTGTTCTTGTGCTCTGTGCCGTCCTGCTTGCAGGCTCCAGAGACTTCCCAGGTGCAGCCCTGCCGTGCGATATTTCTCTACTTATCTATTTGACCATTGTGGGTGGAAAACCTAATGACACCTATAAAACAGAACTAACAGGGAAGTGGGACTGTCCCAAAGCCCAGATATTTCAACCACAAAGAATGACTCAGGAGGTGTTGAAAAATAACCGTTTTCTATAAAACTTTACTTTTTTGTGGAGCCCGCTGACAAACACGACTTCCCTGCGTTCTGCGCCCCCCCAAGAGAATGAATGAACGAGTTCTCATTTGATTTTAACATTAAAAAGATCACCTTTCCCATGTGACCACGATGCTCTGTGACTTGCCCACGATCACGCGGCTGAGCAAGACGCGACGAAGATCTGTCCGCATGCCCTGCTCTGTTCTCTCCTCCAAGAATTCCCAGAGACGCGGGAACGATGGGGTAGCATGAAGCGTGCCCAGACCCTGAGGGCTCACTGGCATGTCAGAGGGAAAGGGAGCGGTTTTCTGGCTACTGAAGTGAGTGTCCCTTGGACGGTGTCGTGTGCCTGCAGGTTATGATGCTCACGGCAGACAGGCCTCCTCACCGCGCTCCCTGGCCCGGCCGCGGCTTACTTACAGAACGGGTTTCTTAGTACTTTCGCTTCTCCGGCAGGAAAAGCCACCCCAGTGTCTTGTTCCTGATTTGCTTGCTCTTTTTCAAAAGTCCCTTCTGTTTCTGTGATTCCGTCCTGAGTAAACACCTGTAATGACAGAAGTACTGCTGCCCACTGTCTCAGTATCTTGAACTGTCATGAAAATCAGCATAACCCAGAGGTGCAGAGACTGAAAACAATGCAGATCAGTTTAATGGAAACCAGTGGGGTCAGTGCGAGTAGGAATCGGCACTCGCCGGGTTGCACCTGCTGCAGGCTGATTTTCCTGGGAACTGGGTGGGGAGGGGTTTGCCGGAGCATCGTCCGCTGCCTCCCTGTAGCGGGGCCTCCATTCCTCAGGGGCAGAGGTACCAGAGGGGAGAAGAGACCAGCACCGAGGGTAGGCGCTGCCGCAGGCATTCTGAATGCAGAGGGAAGGCACTCTGCAGATTTGAATTGAGCGATGCATCTGAGCATCGATGATTTTGAGAATAAATTCGTCTGTGAACCTCTAAAATAAAGGTTTCTCTGGACTACCTCTCTGCTCCCATATTCCAACTCCATATGTATATTAAACACATAAAAGAAAACGGCAGAATAAAAATGTCTAATTTTAGATTTCCTATATGACAAGAGTACCTTTTAGAAGGATTTTGGCTAAGCTTACTTATTTTTTAAAGCAAGTATCATCTTTCTCATTATTCCCCTGGTTACATGCTTTCAGGATAGTTCACAACAGTATCCGTCATCCCGTTCCTTTTGGACACACACACATCACACGTGTGCATACGCACTTGTGACGCAGATACGTGTAACTTGGGAAAAGTCTACGACACGTGTTTCCTAAGTCGGCAGAAGCGTCGTGTGGCTTCTGAAGCTCTTTCGAAGGCAGCCTCGTCAGCTCTCGCACGTAGATGCTCAGCCTGGATGGAGACTGAGCTTGTTCAGTTGGCCATGCACCAAATCCATCCTGGCACAAACTTAGATTTGTCTTCTGGTGGGAAGAATAGCGGTGCAAGCAGGTGCTGCCGGGGTAGTTTACCGCGACTTCCCCGGGCTGGAGCACTGGGCACGCTCACACGGTGCTGGGCGCGCAGCCCTCACGTGGTCAGGAAACAAGCCCTAATCATCACCTTCACGACGCGGACAGCTGGCCCCGGGTCCAGGCTGAGTCACAGCAGAGGGGAGGTGTGGGGAGCATGCCATCTGACCTTGAGTGAGGGCGGCCCGGGGGGCCTCACAGCTCCCGTGGTTCTGGCCTCAGCAGGCCTGACTAATACAGACCGGGAGTTCCTGCAGAGCTGCCGCGCATCTGCTTTTGAATTTACGATAATCTCCCACTCCTGATGCTTTCCTGGAATCCAGAGAAACCCCGGTCTAAAGGGGCAGAGTGACGAGGGAAAAAGAAGCTAAGCAGATCTTGGCTGTCAATCTTGACTGCATAATCTTAGAAAATATACCTGAGCATTCTTTTTAAATTATGGAATGTTGTACAAATGTCACTCCAAATGAAATCAGCAGCTGCCTCCTGACTAGACAGAAGTTCCCCGAGTACCATAAAAAAATCCCATGCTTTCTTGATGTTCTGTGAACCCTGAGTCATCGGCACCCATGTAGTGATAATCTTCAAGCTCCTGGTAATCATGTTGTCCGCATGTCAGACGAATGGCCCTTGTCCTCTACCTGACACATTTCTGCAGGATCTAGTCCTCAAGGTCTCTGTGAATGTCAGGAAAGACTGTTGTCCTTCAGCTGGTTGGAGTCCTGGCTTAGCCACAGAATTAGAGGGGCTCAGAGAGGTCACAGCCAGGGGCAGACTATGGCAGGTGCCCCGAGCTGCTGGCTCACACGCGTCTTGCTCAGAATCACAGAGTGCACAGCTACCACCAACCAGTGTCCCCCGTACCTCCGTGAAGGCTGGAACCGATCATGTACTTAGCAGCGCACTGAGGACTTGTATTTACTTTTTCATTTCATGGGAAAATCCCAGTGAAGGATTGTTCTTGATCTAAGCGAATCACTCATTAGAAATGCACAGTTCTAAATCTCTTCCTGTCATGCTTTTTCTGACAGTGTGTGGTTGTACTTAGGACTGTTTGCCTGGTTACCCAAAGAGGAAGAAAACACGGTAGCCTAGAGAACCACATGTTGTCTGAGCTTTGGGGAACCAGGTCATTTTGTGGTCGGCTAGTTATTGAGCTTTTTTTTTTTTTTTTTTTTTTGCACCGCGCATCCACACATCTGTTGTACACGATCTTCGTCATTTGAAAAGCAGTCAGCAAGAAATGCAGAACAGTCACCCCCACCCCTCCCTCCAGAGTCCACTAGCCATAAAGCCAGGGCAGGTGAGGCAGCCGAGGTGAGCAGAAGCCTGGGGTCTGCCTAAATTATAGTGACAAAGGAGTGAAATCCCCCAAAAGAGGGCACCCCTGCTCTTTCCAGACAAGTGTGGCTCCTTCCAGACCAGACCCACATCTCCGAAGTCAGAGCAAAAGGGATGAGTACCCAGCACATCAGGTGAGCTCAAGCACAGCTTTGCAGGATCCCAGGGTCGTGAGAACATCGTCTCCCTGCCTCGGTGCGTAACGGCGCCCATGGCTAAGTGAGGGACGCACTGCACGTAGGGACAGACTCCTATGGAGCATCATGGGGAAAACCTTCACCAGCTCAGTGCTCAAATAATGGAGATAGAATTATCTATGTTTAGTATTCAGCAAGAAAGTACTCATATTGGAAACACTGAAGTTTATACAAGGATGATCTATTAAGTATAAATACGTGTGTATATGTGTGTCTTTATTTCACAAAGTTTGAGTTAGCTCACAGTAAGAAAACACACAAACAGTAAAATATAGAAAACATAAAGTCAAGTCGAGTCAAGTAAGACCACGCATGTGAACCATATGGCACCTGCTAGTAGTTGAACACCGCATTGAACCTGCCCCAGGAAGACGAGACCCAGTCCGTTTATTTCTCATTTTACGTGGGAGGTAATGCAGCTGCACCATGTTAGCTGTCATTTCTGCCCGTGCACACATCTTCTTGTGTCTTGGTTCCCTCCCAGGTAAGCAGGGGAGATAAGAGAACCCCCCAGAGTGAACGAGCAAGCTCACAAACGTGCACCTGTAGGGCGCCCCTGTCCCCCGCGGGGACCGACAGAAGGGGGCCTGCGTGCATTCCTCAAAGGAAGCCCAGCTGTGTTTAGCCAGTTGTAAGAACTCTTCTCCTGTTCCAGTTTGTATCACAGATGATCGCGTGGTAGTCAACAACTACAGCGTACTTTCGTGGTAGCTGTGCTGATGAGTTTCATAGGCGAAGTGTAATAACCGGATAATGAGTTTCCTCACACCTCGGCGCTCTGTTTGAGGCACGTGTCCCGCTTTTGGCCTCGCCTTGGCGGTGTCCTGCGTGGCTCGTGCACTGCCCTCCTCTAGGGACTGTGGGGGGCGCCCCTCTGGATGGGGAGGGCCTGTCAGAACGTGTGCAGCTGGGGGTCATGCTCTACCACATCTGGGAAATACTCTCTCCCACAGGCAGATGTGTCCCCTGAGAAGTTTCACACAGCATTGAAACAAAATCATTCCTTTTTCTGTTTCCAAGACCCTTCCATGAGAAGATCTTTTTAGTAATATTTGTATTTGGTCAACCCTGATCACTGGACTAAGCTACAAAACTAGTAAGAAGCCGTCATGCTGATACAAAATTCTGTCTCAACTCAGTAATAACTGAAGGCTAGGAAGCCACCCTGTGCTTTCCTGTGGACCCCTCGTTAACTGTCCCTCCAAGCGCCCTCCAAGAAGGGTTATTGGCAGCCTGCTCTTGAGAATCGTGGATGCCGGCTTTAATTTATGGCTAATGACAGTTTGCTGCCTGAGCCTGTTATCCGTATCTAGGCGAGCGACAGAACCAATCTTGAGCGTGTCTTTGGGGCAGATATAAATCATAGAGTCACAGCCACCCGCTGAGAACTTGAAGGAACGCTCGACGTCATCTGGTCTGACTCCCGTCGTAGAGATGAGCGTCTGCAGGCCAGGAGAGGCCCACAGGCCACAGGGACAAGCTCCTGCTCTTGGCCCTGCCCTGAGCGCCCCAGGACACATCCGCTTATCCCCCGGGGCCCTTGGAGAACAGAAGCAGCTTTCGTTTCTGTGGTTGGCAGATGTTAAAACAGCGACACAACAGGAGACATGTTATTCTGTGCATTTGCCGGACTATGAATGGTACTTTGTATCTTTCAAACCCACACACACCTGCGAGGGTTTGCGTGGCCTCGTTGTAGTTCCCAGGCAGCCCCTGGGGGGCGCCCCTCTTTGCATTCTGGGAGCTTGCTTATGTCTAGCCAACAGCTGCTCCCGGCAGGTGGGGGGCCAGTGCCCAAGGGCCCCTGTGGTGAGTGTGGCTGCCCGGGGCCGTGGGACGTCTGGTTCTATGTGACTGTGTGGCAGCCTCCGCTACGAGCTGTTGGACGAACGTCCCGGCCTCTAGTTACACCGAGTAACTCGGCGTATGGACTCCAGACCTCTGGCAAGACATGCAGCCTCCAGTGTCCCGCGCAAGTGGGGGTCCTAACAGCCCACCTCGGTTATTGTGAGGAATGCACGGCATCAAGAAAAGTTGCCCCGGGCGGAGCTTATCAGGGAGGAGGCAGGGGCCGCTTGCACGGCCACCCACGGTCTGCACCCGGGGGGCGCCTGTCCCCGAATGTCTGGCCTCCCCAGCGACACCCATCCCACCTCGAATAGTCTGCACACGTACATGATATTTAATTGTATGTGTAGTGTTTGAATGTTAGAAGTGCGGAAGTCGCGTGTTTTCCCCGAATCTTCGGCTCTGAGGCCCGTTTTGAAGACACATCATCTGAGGAGGGTAATGGGAGAGACGGTAATGGCCGGTGCCCAGGGACAACTGGCACGTTCGGCAGGACCCGGAGCCTCTGTCCTCTGCTGCATGGGCAGCAGGGAGGGGTGTTGGTGCTCCTCTGTGAGCAGCGCTGGTCTCTAACGTCCCCGGGGCCCTCGCAAGCTTGTCTAGCTCCTGGAATAGGCACTCACCCACTGACCGACGGGCCGCCGTGGTCCACCATCGGCACTCACCTGGATGATTCCAGGAGCCCCACCTGGCCCCTGCTTCCATCCGGACCCCCGCCCTCACACCCGCCTCCTCGAAGAGCACGCACCCCGCCCTCCCCAGAGCCCCGCCACCCTTGCCACAGTCTGGGGGCCCCTGTGGGCTCTGGGGGCCCCCGACTGCACCTCCTACACTCCCCTTCCTCCCTCACCCACCCCTGGAGCACAGGGCCTTTGCACGGGCTGTGCCCTCCCTCTGGAACACTCTTCCCCAGACATCTGGGTGGCAAGCCCCCACCCCTTCCCGTCTGGGCCCAAATGTCTCCTTCTCAGGGGTGTCTCCTCTGACCGGCTCCTTAGCAGAGAGCTGCATTAGGACGGGTGGGCTTGCCAGCCTACCAAACAAACACCAGAATCGCAGAGCTCGATGTGGGTCTCTATCCGTGTCAAAGCCCAGCAAGGTCAGGCAGCTGAGCCCCAGCAGTGACCCGGAGACCCAGGCCGCTGCTGCTGGGGCGGCAGGGGGCAGCCAGAAGGGGCATATCTTGCAGGGAGACAGCGTCCATCACTTCCACTTAGGCTCCCTGGGCCAGAAGTAGTCCCGCGACCTCAGCACACAGGCCTATCTCACGTCCCTGTCTGGCCAGAAGGAGGGGAGCCAGGATAGGGACACGCTGCCTCCCGCGGCCAGGGGTTTGGCTCACCGCACACTGCGTGTTGTCTGTGTCCCCGGCGCCCGTGGAAGGGGAGCTCCACGTGGCCGACTGTCTCCTTGTGGAGCATTTGGTGACAACGCAGTGATCCGAGGGACCCACTCACCCTGCTGCCCTGCCCGCTCCTCTCTCTAAGGCAGACTTGCAAACCGCTGTATTCTGAGAACAGTGCCACCCAGACAACTCGTCCTAAACCTGAGCTGTTTACTGCCAAGGAGCTCAGCCTCGGGGCCGCTGCTGAGTGAGGGATGTGCATGAGCATCGTGCATCAGAGCCTGTGTGGGCATGTGCTCACGCGTGTACACAGGCCCGTGTGGGTAAGTGTTCTTCCCACTGGCAAAATATCTCTGAAACTCTGCAGGTTGTTTTTGTTCTTTGAAATTAGGAATTGCTAAGACTACCTTCATTCCAGCGTTTTCGTAAAAACGGTCTGTCCGTAGATATGGTTTGTAGTTTTTCCATATAAATTCCCCATAATGGTGAAACCCTGGGCCACGCAACCCCGGTGGGGAGTGGCGGCTCTGGGTGAAGGAGCTCGGTCCCGCCTTCTGGTGCGTCCTGCGGAGAGGGGCGCCCCCACTGACTGCGAGGAGGGGCGGGGCCCCAGCGACAGGGGTGCGGGGCGCCGCGCTGGACATGTCCTTGCCCTCGGCAGGCCCTGCCGGCCTCTCCACTCCCCGAGGCCTCGCCGGCCCGTCACAGCAGGGCTAGCGTTGGCGGCTTCTTAACAGCCTTATAACTTCAGAAGCGGTGTGTGCCGTCGTTCACATCCTAGAGCTGAGGGAGGTTTCTGCACGGTGGGCACTGGCTCACACTGTTCCCAGCACCTCTCCGCGAGGTCTGCAGGTGAGGTCAGGTGGGGGGGATGTGCTGCGCCGGGAGGGGGCCCGGGGGGCGCAGGCACCTGCGGTGGCTGAGCGTGTGCCGGAAGGCGGCTCTGGGTCCAGCGGAGTCTCGCCCCAGGAGGGAACTTGTTGGGCGTCCGGAGGCAAAGAGGCCTGACGGTGGCCCCCCAGCGCTCTTAGCCCACTGGGCCTGGCCTGCACCATAAAATGGGTGGCTAGGAGTCACTTGAGGCCATCCAGGCCACAATAGGACGACTGACAGACTTCCAGAACAAAGGGGGAACACAGACCTTACAAATAGCAGCTGTGATGGGTTTCGGCCAGTGGCCGGCAATGGGTCCCAGCTTGAGGCCCGGGGACGCATGACCCTCCTGGCCCCTCTCCGTGGACCGCTTCATCTGACCTGCGGCTGTGCGCCTGATGAACGAGCATGTTTGGTTCCCGTCAATAAAAGTTGCCATTTCCCACTCGGCCTCACACGCAGCCTGAACTTGCAGAGTGAACCCCGGAGCTGCAGGGCGGCGGTGGACCGTCCCCTCCCGAAGCCTCCGCCCCCGCGAACGCGTCTAGGGGCCTGGGGCCCGAGGACGGGACCCGCCGGCGGGCAGAGCAGCGTGCATGCACACCTCTCCATCACCCTCTCGTCCGCCTCTCCCACTGAGGGAGGGGCTGCGTGTCTCTGCCATGAGTCTGTATGGGGTGAACCTCCCCGCTTCCTCACCTCCACCAAGGGTGTTACTGTCAGTATTTTTTAAACTGAAGAAATGACGTGTTTAGAAAGGAAACTAAAACAGCACACTACGCTCTGGGTTTAGCAGCGCTGCAGGCCAAATCCTGCCAGACCCACAGCTGTCCCTACCCGTCACGCCGATCGACCCCGCTCCTGTCCACACCACGGCTGTGACTGAGTCCCACTTTGCAGTTGCGTTCTGCCCGATTTTCTCCTTGGAGCTGCGATGTGTGATGTGCCAGGAGGGCTGTTAGTGGTCCTCAGTCCTCGCTGCGCGTCCCGCAGCTCCCTGGCTCGCAGCCACTGAAGGGTCACGTGAAAGGAGGTCCTTGTTCAGCCCAGGCTTCCTGCTCCGAGTGGAGGGTCACTGCTGGGCCCCCCAAGCCTCCCCGGACACTCCCAGATCCAGAGAAGCCGTCCTCCGTCTGTCTGGCAGGTGACCTCCTGTACCAGGGATGCTGGTGGCAGGCGGGCTGCTCCTCGAGGTGATGAACACGGCAGGGTGCCGGGAGGTCGGAGGCCCTTAGAGTGTGCGTGTTCTTCACCAGAAGTGAAGTCCAGGTAATTTAGGCACATCCTGACTGGAATGTATTGTTAGATGGACCTGGTGCATTCAGACCATTTCATTTCAGGACTTTCCGAAGTATACAAAGTGTACCTAGGAAGACGCTCCCGCCTTTCTCCCTGTCTCTCCAACACCAAGGGGTCTTACCCATGCCTCTAGCTGAAAGTTTTTTTAACTTAAATTACTTCAAAAAGCACATCTTAATGTTCAATTTCTTTTTCCCGGGAGCTGTAAGAGCCGAAGACGTGAGCAGGTGTTACAACGCTGTCAGAGCACGACCTGCCACAGGTGGAGAGACGGCTACGGCACGCCTCCGTGAGCTGAACGCAGCAGGGACTCCCTGAATGCCGTGTGATCTCGGGGGATCTTAGGACAAGCTTTGTCCTTCTTTCTGGAAGCGGATGCAGCCCCAACCACAGTGGCGTGGAATGTGATGCGCACACTCCTCCCCACGTGCATGGACACACTCACATGTGCTCACACGCACGCGCGGAGGGAGGGAGGGCAGGGCGCCCCGGAGCCACCCCCAGCTGGTTCAGAGGCCGTGAGTGGAGGTCGGTCGGTCTGTGTGCGGGCACGGCGGGCAGCCCAGGGGACCTGGCGGCTCCGTACGCGAAGAGTGAGCCCCGCTCGGCCGTGCGCTGGAGCGTGTGGGTGGAGGTCTTCTGAGCTTTGCTGCAGGCCCCCGTTGGCCCGGACGGAAGACTGAAGCGCTTCCGTATTTCAGTGCGATCCGGATGCCAGTGCCCTGAGGGCCTGTGGAGCGGAGCGCGGTATTATTGTCCGGGCACCGTGGGCTGGGAGAGGAGAGCAGGACGTTTACCCTGCAGGACGTGGGCGTCCCCGCCCCCCCGCCCCGCGTTGCTCTCCTGCACAGCAGGTTCTGGTCTTGGCTTCTCCCCTACGTAGGAATGCGCCTCATTGTGCAGGGATGCTGCTCGGTCCCCCAAGTCATTCTTCCTCATTTTCATCAAAATTGAACGAGAGAAATGAATATCTGCGATCGTGTGGGGGTGAGGAGCCGGCCGGGGTGATGGGGGGAAGCGTGAGAACAAAGAGAAAATCGGGGAACCATAGACTGCCCTGTAGGTCGGGGGGCGGATGCCAAGGTCTCAGACGTTAGGAACACAGTCATGTCTTATGCACACGCTCCTTGGCTTCCAGTAAATGGTCCTTAAAGTTTAGGTGCCTGGGACGATCAGCGGCACTTCGACTCACTCAAGGAGCTATCTCTCTGAAATACTGTACAAACGCGGCATAAATTCTTCAAAGGTGGGAATTTCTAAGCCACCGACACAGACCCTTCGCTGAGCAGTGGGTTCAGCTGGGGTCCAGTCATGGAGTGTGCGGGGAAGGGCCCAGTAGCTGGCTGTCGGCTCCGGCAAAGCCTATAAAGGGGAAAGTACGTACGTTGACATTCAAAATATAAGTAGAATGCTATTTTTGTGCTTCAGAACCCTAGTTTATTTTCAAAATGTGAGTTTTCGAGTCTTTATTTTTGCCACTGCTTCTCTCTTCAGCAAGGTTCTCGAGCCAGGAGAGAAGGGTTCTTTGCCAGCTGTCCCCCGATGAAGCAGCCGTTCGCAAGTCTGGAAATGCTGCTTCCGTGGGGCAGTAGGGCTCTGGGAGATGTAGCTTCTCCAAGGCAAGAGAGGACAAGAATGCGGGTAGAATTGCTCAATGAGAACACGTGGGTTTTGTTGTTGCTACAGTTACCCTGTTTAGGACATCAGCAGTGACAACGTCCACACTCAGCAAAACCCAAAACAGTACTTGTTTCTGTGGCTATGGGAGTGGACATCCCCCGGGGAGGCGAAGGTGGTCGGGCGTTCCGCAGTGACATCTTCATGGGACCAGAAGTAACGGGGTACAGAGGCGGGACTGGACAACAGCAGTGACCCTTTCCTGAAGGCAAACAAATCTGAGCTCCAACATCCTCAAACAGGCAAAATACTCCTTTCAAACCATCTGGCATAATTTCCAGGCCCCACTGGAGCTACCTCCCGTACTCAGAACCTACACTTGCAGGAACTTCAAAGACAGAAAATAGACCAGTGTTTTCTTCCTTCGGGTTTGAACGGGGACCAGACTAGAACGCTCTCCATTCTGCATCTTGTGTGAGTGCAGGGGGACAGCAGTGGACCAAACAGTGGACACTCCTGGACATTGCTCTTCAATCAGCTTCAAATCCTGACTCTCGCTTAATAAGTGGGTGTTTTCCGCCTTGACCTCCTTGGGCCTCACTACGGGCACCTGTAAGATGCAGACTGTCATACCTGCGGGGCAGCGATTTGGGGGGAAGAAGTCAGTAACACAGTGGTCTCGGCATGAGGACACTGGCTTGTCCTGCCTCCCCGCCTCCTCCGGTCATCGGGCCCCTTTTTGTTCCACTGCAGCCCCCTCAGCTGGAGGTCATAAACACGTTCGCTGCAACATGCTGCTGCCTTTTCCCCACCAGCAGGTCATCCCCAGAATGCTCCGGAGGCAGGAGCACACAGCACTCTAACAGCTGGAAGACCGACCCCACCTAACGGGGGAGCCTAGAGGGCCACTTCTCACCCGCTGCTTGTTGAGTGCGCCAGTCCCTGCAAAAGGGATTTTCAGTGGAAGGAGAGTGTTTCCAAGTGGAGACAGAGGAGTTCAAAGCAGAGAAGCCAGAAAAGACACCTGCTACACTTAGATCTTTAATTCTCAAACCGACAGCATCCTTCTTGCCGGCACTGTTTGGTGGTCGCATTTTAGAAAATTAATTATTAGAGTTCTAGCTTTTTAGTTATTTTCAGTAGTCCTGTGATTATAATTTTTGCACAGAATCTTCTGACAAATAATAGATCTAATTATTTCATTGCATGACACCCGAGAAGTTCTGGTAGATGCGTAATCACCAGCTAATTTGCTGGCATTCGGAATTAAATACTCAACATGTTTTAACTTCTTTCAATTGCCTTGAAAATCTGAGCATATGCCCTTTTGTCTTCTGATTTCTTTGCTGTTTTGTTGAAAAGTTATATTGAAGCAATACCACAGTAAAATGGAGACCTCCTTAATTGCTTTCATTTTCAACAGATTTATGGAGATATAATTTACATACCGTAAAGTTCACCGGCTTTAATCGGGCAAATTAATGCTTTTAATATATTCATGGAGTTGTGCCCGGTCCACTCTAATCTAATTTAGAACCTTGTTGTCACCCCAGGGAAAGCAACTGCCGCGGGCAGCTCCCCGTCCTCCCCACTGCATCCAGCCCCCAAAACCACGAATCTTCTGTCTGTGGCTTTGCTGACTTGATACTTGTGGCCTTTGTCACTGGTTCCTCTCACTTAGCACGGTGCCTTTAAGGTCTTTAAGTGGGGGCGAGGGGCCGCGCTCCGCGCCTTCTTTTGGACAGCCCCTGATGTGTTGGTCTGCTCCCGGCTGGTGCAGGTGTGGGCTGCCCGCTCGCCCAGCTGCCATGAACCCTGCTGAGGCGGCTCTACTCTTCACGGTCTCCGTGGGTGCAGGTGCTCTGCTCTTCGGGCGGACGCCCACCGGCCGCGGCTTTATTTTGTTCGTATGTTGAGCTCCAGGGGACAGGGCTGTCTGTGTACACAATCATTTTTATTCTACCATTCGCTTGTGGGTGTTTATCAAACCCCATTCCACCACCCAGGGGAAAAGTGCATTTAGTGTCTGATTCCCTTAATCTCTGGAGATGTCAGGCTCACAGGCAGCTGAGGAATGGAGGGACCTCCGATATTTTGTGGCATCAGAGATTTCTTCTCCCACCTCCAGGAATTGTGGTCATCATTGGATGATTACCTTCAAGTTCAGCTTCTCTAAGCTGATGCTTACTGACGCTGAAAACCTCTCCCCACATCCTCCAGAGCCGCCCCTCCCTGCACCCAAGGAACAAGACGGTCATTCAAAATCTCTGGGGACCGTGAATCTGCCGCATGCCCCCAGGCACCCCCCCCCGGCACGTCGAGAGGGGCTGCCCACCCCAGACCCTCGGTTCAGCGGGGACGGCTGGTGTTGGGAGAGCTCAGAGGCAGCGGTTTGCCACGGGATCCTCACAGGCTCTGAACTCTGCGCCTCTGGGCCCGTTCTGAGTCTTGCCCTCACCTCGAGTAAACTGTCCTGCTCTGTTTCGTGGGGGAGAGTGGGCCAGGGGTCTGAGGCACTCCGGCGAAATTGGGTATTTTGCTCCTACAGCAGTAAGTTCCCATGTCTGTGAATGTCCCAAAATAGGATGACAGCCTTGGCAGGAAACATCTCCGACGCTCCTGGGACGGAAGTGGCTGCAGGTCTTCACGTCGCCACTAGGAACGTGGTGAAATATTTAACAGATCAACACGGACAAAAATGAGTATCCGTAGCTAACTTGCAGTTTGGCCCAACCATTTGAATGTGTGGATTATTTAGTATTTTGTACCATAGCTAATAGTTTGCATTAACGAAATGCTCCCCTCCAGGTGTTTTCACAACACACATGTCCAGTCTGCTCACAGGCTTGCCCCCGAGCTGTGCTTCCGCTGTAGGCTGAATTTTCAAGTAGCACTTTAACCCTGGCGTCCTGTTAGCACCCGTCCTGAGACGCGGGCCGGCTTCTGGCCTGTTAGAGCCCGGCGACGGCTTCCTTCTCCTTCGTCCTGTGTGTGGCCGACTCGCTGACCGGTTAAGCAATTTCACGGTCAATTGGTGCTTTCTCTTTTCTTTCTTTTTTTTTTTTTAAGATTTTTTTATTTATTTTTCTGAGACAGAGAGAATGAGAGAGACAGAGAGCACATGAGAGGGGGGAGGGTCACAGGGAGAAGCAGACTCCCTGCCGAGCAGGGAGCCCGATGCGGGACTCGATCCAGGAACTCCAGGATCATGACCTGAGCCGAAGGCAGTCGCCCAACCAACTGAGCCACCCAGGCGCCTGGTGCTTTTTCTAATAGAAAAAAAAAGAGATGAAATGAATTCATGATAGTAATTTCAACTCTGAAAATGCCTTGGCTACAGAAGGTAGAAATACTGAGCACTGCAGGACTCTGTCATTGTCCACGTGCGTTGGTGACCCCAGCCCTCCTGACTCCCACGAGAACCCAGGTGCTTTTCAGAACGTACGTTCCAGGCCAGTGGAGCCGCAGGTGTTTCTGTGAGGTCATTGGTCACACACACGTCTCTGCTGGGGGCTGCCTCACGCATCGATGACACGCTCAGTCCAGCACTGACCAGGTCAGCAATCGGTTGTCTCATCGGTAGGCTGTCACGTTTTCATGGAGGCTGGGCCGTGGCCTGTCCGCTCGCTGTGCTCAGGCTGCTTTGGGTCCCCTTGTCATCAGCATTCTCCAGGATGTAATGTTCCTTTTCCAATGGGAAAGAAGAAGCAGACTGACTCCAGGCATGTGAGTGGATTACTTAGAAGAGAAAGCCTCAATCACGATACGTATGAAGATCAGAGACACTCATTTATCAATGTATCTGGATGTATCTCGTATAAAGGGCAGTCTTCCGTCACACACACGCCATACACACACGTGTGCACACAATACAACAACACAGAAATCTACCACCATCCTAAGAACTGTCTTTAGGGAGACAGACATGTCCATTTCCTAGAAGTAAATTTATTTGAACAAAAAAAAACATACAGCTGTTGTTTAACAAATGCTTTTTTCCCGTTACGAGTTGAATTTAATTTGGTTTCCAACCCGTCAGATGTGATTTTGTCTGTTCCCAGAGCAGATAATTTCTAGGTGCCTTAGAGGTAAGTGTGGAGCTCCTCCACTGGGAGGCGAGTGCGGGGGGGGGGGCACCAGTGTGGCGAGGTGCTCTCCGGGACGGTTCGAGCCCCAGGGCCAGCCTCCGAGAGAAGGATCCGTAAGGCCGGGGGCAGGGGTGGCTTCTGAACTGAGCTTGTGGGCCTCAGCAGGGAGCGGGGAGACGAGGGCAGAGTTGGGCAAGACAGGGTCGCTCTGCCCCTTGCAGAACCATCGCAAGAGGATTTTGCAGGCCGAGCTAGGCGTGCGGTCTTGGCGTGTTGGTGGGTGAGCGCCGAGGGTCCCGAGCACGGTGGGGACTGAGAGATCATGCCATGGGGGAATGGGTATGGTGGTTGCACATCCGGGCTGAGGCTGCAGGGGTGCTGCTGAAGTGGGGGCTGCAGGCCTGCAGAGGGGAGGCGGGAGGGCTGTGCCGGCAGGATCGGTTCTCAGCTCTGCAGATTTGCCTTTCCAAACATCTCCCCGCGTTGTCCTCAGGCCACACATTGCCAGCCTGGCGGCCTTCCTTGTCCTCTCTGCTGCATTCACCAGGCGACCCGTCAGTCTTCGTGGCCCTGGGTCCTGCGGCAGAACAGGCTTCCTGCCCCGAGGCATCGAGAGCAGGTAATCAAGGTTAGCGCACTGAACCCGCTGCCGCTTGGACATGAACCCAGTGGCATACCAAGCCCAGCCGCCGCGGGCAGATCAGCCCAGGCCACCAGCATCCAGGGCGGGGATGCACATCCTGGTGAGGGTGGTTTGCACAGCCAAGAGGGAGAGCGGAGGTGACCAGAGACAGAGACTGAGGCCAGGGCCGCATGTGACGCAGGTGAGGCAGAGCCTGTAGTGGGAGTCGGGGTCAGCAAAGGTCAAGCGGAGTGGCTGAGGCGACAGGGAGGCCTTGAAAGCTGAGCAGGTCGCTGTGGTGTGAACGCCCAGGGGTATGAGTGGCATCCGCTAAGACGGCGCTTGAGGCAGGTGTGAAGAGATCGGCTTCGATGCGTTTCACATCCATCCTCCCTCGGCGCTGGGCCCACGAGGCACGCAGAGGAGAAAGTAACATGCTCCCATCACGACACTGTGAAATCGTCGGTCCATTACAAGGCACCGAGTATTCGGGGAGAGTAAAAGCTTTGTCTCCGATAAACCACTTTCTAAGGACGACGCCGAATGTGCCATGTTTGGGCTTGCGGGGACGTACAGACAGAGAGGACTTCACAGCCCACCCCCGACCTACTGTGAGTGACGCTGGCCTTGGGGGGTCAGCACCTGGCGGTGACAGCGCCTGGCAGATTGCATCTCACAACCAGGGACCAGTTAGATGCTCTTGGGTGCTCAGGGACCAGTAACCGGGACCCCTGAGATTACCCAGGACTGGTGGGAAATGTCACCACATTGGCTCTGTGATGAAGATTTAGAACGTTATGTTAGATTCAAGGGGACTGATTTCCCTTGGAGAACTTTGTAAAACACATCCACATATGAATATAGACGTGAGCTTATTTCCTTGATGTGGAAATGCTGACTTCCCACTTATGATAATTTCCTTATGAAATTATCAATTTGTTCAAGGTTCATGTAACAAAACAGAAAAATAGATGATCACAAGTACCCATTGTGGTTGATTTAAAATTTTCATAAATCAATCTTTAAAAGTATCTACTTCCACTGGATGAGTACATGGGATATTTTCGGTTTCTTCGGTTGGATACCCTATGAAATTAAATGGTTATCTGACTACAGGATCATGATAAATGGTCTTGAAATGATTTTCAAAAAAGAAAATAACCCCCCCAAAACTATATTAGTATGCACTTTACTCAAACAGCACATATCTAAGAACAGTTAAAGCAGCAGGTGAGTTGACGAGAGCTCACCTGAGGCCGTTTTTATAAATCTCTTCGAATGTCTTTTTTCTCCCTATTTATCTAGTGTCACATCACCTTCTCTTGCTCTGAATAATCATGTTTTATTGCCTGAGTTTTTAGAGCATTTCACTGCATATTTCTTAACCTGGAGAGCTTTCAGGCTCTTCTTATCCCGAAAGCCGAGCAGCAGTAGCACGAGCTGGTATGAGGTCGGCACGGTGTAAGCGCTCTGTGGCTGCCGGGGGCCGGCGGTGAAAAGCACACATTGTGCGCAGAGCCCCCATCTCTGCTGCGCCAGACATTTGACACCATTGTTCCTTGGCTTCCAGGGACAGAAAGTGCTGCAGAACAGATCTGCAACTGTCCCCAAGAAAAGACCTAAAAATAACTCTCTCATTCACCAAACTATAAATGTATCGATTATTCGTTACACCGTAAACCAGGGATTATGCCTGTCCTGCAAAACAGAGTAAATATTAAAAGGTAAGGAATGATACAAGTATTCTCTGAATACTTACAAAATAGCATTACTGTTTCTGGGGGGAGAGTTAAACTGGAAATAATGTTTCAGCTAAGAGAAGGGATGCCAATAGAAGCAGTTAAATCCTGGACTCTTGCTTCCTCTTCATCTGATCACAGCAAACCCCACAGCAAGGCGGTCCGATGCCAAGTGTCTGATCTTTTCGGAAGACCAAGGGCATGGGTTCTGGAACGTGTCTTTGGCTGAAAGGACGAGAAAGCAGGCCACATTCTGTGCATCTACTCCCTCCTTCCTTTAATTTGGAATAGCCGCGGGTAAAATGCTAGATATTTATGCATTCAACAAGCAAAGTTTCCAAAAAGATCACGGAAACTCATAGTTATTTCCATTTTATTGCAAATGGGTGTTTCTTCATCTACACATCAGATGACTCCAGTTTTGACCTTTTTTTAAATAGTGCTGTGATTAGTAGAAACTTCACATCTTTTTACTGGTTTCACATAGAGAATGTAAGTTCTGCTGTTTACTTCTCTGGTTTTCTGCAGGCCTTTTGTCGGTAATGCCTCCAAAACAAGCAGTCTCGTATCAGCTGACAGTTAACAAACAGCTTTCAGAATTGAAAGGGAAGACAAGAAGGAGGATAAGAAAATTATAACATTAAGTTCTTTAAAAAAAAAACATTTTATTTATTTATTTAGAGAGTGCATGAGCCCAAGGGGGGTCAAAGGGAGAGAGAAGTCAAAGCAGACTCCGCACTGAGCACAGAGCCCAACGTGGGGCTCGATCTCATGACCCTGAGATCAGGACCTGAGCCGAAAGCACGAGTCGGACGCTCCACCACTGCACCACCCAGGCGCCCCTGACATTCGGTTCTTAAAGATGAACAGCACGCACGTGAACGGCGTGCTAGATGCAGACTCACACGTCGCTAGAATTTTATCATTTATATGTGATTTTGTACAGAAAGCTCCTCAGTGACCAGAGAAGATTCGCCGTGTGAGAACAGGGGCAGGGATGTGCAGGGGCAGACACGGGAGGCGCAGGTGCCACAAGCATCCTCCTAACTCCGAAGTTCTGCTGGGGGACGTGTCACACACGAGACTTTGATTCCTCGGCAGAAGTGCTCAGACTCAGCCGCGTGCCCCCTTCCCCTCCTCTGCTCCTTTGCCCTCAGGTGATACGCCATCACCAGCCTTTTCCTCCCGCCCACCATCGGCCCCCAGCTACTACCTGATGGGCCCTTTCTTGGTCTAAGAATCAGCTTTTGTCTGACACCCAGGCCAGTCAGGTCAGGTCTTGCTTTCTTTACCTTCCACTTCTGAGTTTGGGTTACTGGTCTCTGTCCCTGGGGTCCCTGCAGACGTTCCCGAGTGGCCCTGGGGTACGAATTAAAAACAGATGATTCCAGAGAGCTGACGTCCTTTTGGCAAGCATACCCATTCATCTTCTTGTTTGAAGATAATTGTCATTAATTTCATTCATTAAAACCAACTACATTTTTAAAACTGCCTTATGTGTCAAAAGCCACAAAAGCTTCAAGCCCAAAGCAAACGATACCTTGCCGTACCTTCTCACCTCTGGGGGCACAGAAGGAGTTAAGTAAACTCTTACGCTCTGGGCTCACAGCACACTGACCTCTCCTAAAGTTATGTGATGTTCAGCCATCAGTTTTGTATCCTCTGGAGTCCGCACAACTCATTGTGCCTGTTCTTAGAGCTGAAAATTAGATGAGAGCTCACAGAGGTCAACAAACCCTCTGCAAAGGGGGCCGATAGTAAATATTTCAGGCTCTGAGGGCCGTATGGTCTCTTTGGTGCTTACTCAACTCTATCTTTGGAGCCTGGAAGCAGCCACAGATGATTTTGTCAGTAAATGAGCATGGCTGTGTTCCGTTAAAGCTTTATTTATGGACACCAAAATTTGAATTTTGTATCCTTTCCATGTGTCATGAAATACTATTTTTTTCTTTTCAAACTATTTAAGAACGTCAAAAACATTCTTAGCTTGCAGGCTGTACAAAAACAAGCGATGGGCCAGATTGGGTCGTGGGCAAAGTTTGCCAACACCTTTTGCATCACTGATGATGTGAATGCTTTGCTAACTCAGTGAAGCCATGTTGATTTCTGCTGGGTACAGAATAGAAGCGAAAAATTCTGCCTATGAGCCAGTCATAAGATTTCTTGTACCTTAAAAATATTACGTGAGGGCGCCTGGGTGGCTCAGTCGGTTAAGCGACTGCCTTCGGCTCAGGTCATGATCCTGGAGTCCCGGGATCGAGTCCCGCATCGGGCTCCCTGCTCAGCAGGGAGTCTGCTTCTCCCTCTGACCCTCTTCCCTCTCATGCTCTCTCTCATTCTCTCTCTCAAATAAATAAATAAATAAAAATCTTAAAAAAAAAATATTACGTGAAAAGCTAGCAGCCGCACCCATGCTGTGAATTAACTGGTGAATAATTCCTCCATGAAGCGAGTAGCATACATACACGTGCTTGTGTGCCCGCGTGTCCGTGCCCTCAGTAGCATGGATGCCCGCCTGCATGCGTGCATCCTTACCTGGCAGCTGCCCCCTTCCACGCCCTGGGGAAGCGAGACGATAAGGCAGAGTGGAACCGACACAGCCACAGATCTGGGACCTTGCGTTTGCCTAATTCCCAGGCCTAGTTATGAAGTGGGAGGAAAAAAATACACATATGGTATCAGGCACCTGGGGTTGGCGTTTCTACTCGCCGCGTGCTGTGGCGTAAGCCTGTCTGGGCCTGACTGCCTCACATGTCCGACTGGGGTAGAGATGCACGCTCCTTCGATCCTGGCACCTCAGCGTGGCATTAACTTTCCAACCGGGCAGAAGTCCTTTAGTACTAAGCGTGGAAGCATAAACAGGACCTGGAACACCCACTCTCCCCTCCTGCCCTGTCGCCCAGCACCCACGTGCCTGCAAACGCACACATGGACACACTTACACGTGCACACGTGTGCATGCACACACACACACACACACACACACAGGAGGACCAGAGAGAGTCCAGGAGTCAGGAGCAGCAGAAAGGCGCCATCACCAAACTGCACCCAATGCCCACGTTGTCCCAGGAGTCCCTTGTCCGTCCGCACCCACGTCTCCCGGCAGGTGACTGTCTCTCCCACAGTCCCACAGCGAGGCAGTCGAGGTGGCGCCCGGATGGTACCGTGCTCCAAAGGCTCCTCACGGTGGGACACCACCTTCCCGCCCCCCTCCCATGACGGCTGCCCGCAGCCCTGGGGGCCTCCACCAGCAGACGGCCGCCTCGGCTGCAGGGCCCCCCGCTGCCCGTCCACAGCCGTCCTGCGGCATCGCCTCCGAGGAAGGACATCTCCTTTGCTTCCGCACTATATTCGTCCCTTCTTAACAGTTACGGTGGCTGGGGCTCCGCGCAGGCTCAGCCTCGCTCCCGGTGCTCGTTTGCGAACATCTCAGCGAAGGCTGTGGCGGGGCTTTGCGGCTCCGGCCTGACGCGCGCCCACTCGCCCCTACCTCTGCCCCCGCAAGTGCCCCTCGGACACGTTTGCTCGAATGAGCGAGTGTGCATCCCGCGCGGGGTCAAGTTGTTGGGGGCGTGTGTTTGAGCTTTTCTCCGTGGCACTTCTTCTACCCACAGAGGAAGCCAGAGGCTGTGGGTTTCTCCTGGGTCCCCAGGGAGGACGGGGAGCAGGGTGCCCGGGGTGGGGGTGGTTCTGAGACCGTCCGGAGCCAGGGCAGGGGCTCCTCACCCCAGGAGACACATCGGATGAGCTTGTGATTTTCAAACAAGTCAGAAATGAGGTCACAGCTGCTTCGTCTCATATAGTAAAAACTGCTGCAGGTCACAGCTCACGGCTAGAGGGTCTCAGACCGGGTCAGAGTCGCAGCAGGGACAAAGGGCTGAAATGAGTCAAAGCGAAGGGAGTGACCGGGACACGGGGTCGGCGCCAGTGGGTGGGCTCGGGAGGTGGGCTGCTTCTCTGTGGCTGCGGACACTCATGATCCAGGAGCCAGACAGCGTCTCTCGGGAAAAGGTTATCATCCCTCTGACGGGGGCTGCACAGAGCTTGAAGCTCTGGAAAGCTGGTGTCCAAGTTGTGGTTTGGGTTAAGATAAACCAAGACAGGCTTAAAGGGGTCGCTCAGGGTGCATTGCACTGCTTTTGTATTCTGAGGCTCTTTCCACTTTTCTTTAATTTTTGCAAGAGTGATTGTAGCTCTCAATACCTTGCACCTTCTTACCTTCCTGTTTATTTTGGGTGTCAAACTTTGGGGGAGAAGGGGACCTACAGAAAGCTTGAAGGGATTGGCCCAGCACTTCCTCCTGCGGTTCCTGTTGATGTATTATAGACGTGACACATGAAAATCACTGCAGGAATCTGAGCGTGATGCCCGGGCCCCACTTCAGCGTCAGCCCGGCTGGAGTCTGGGCTTCAGCACAGGCTGGTTCTGATGTTCCCTGCGGTAGAGGACAGCCCAGGCGTTCCTTCAGTGAGACCCATCTCCTCCCTGAAGGCAGTGGATCAGGAATGACGCAGAGATCCTGGGCCTGTCAGGGAAACCGTGGGGAACGTGACCCCTTGGTGGCCCTGGAGACCAGTGGGATACCTCTCAAGGCACCCTCACCCCGCCCTGAGATTTGTGTGGACTCGGTCTGCAGGGCAGGGCACCCAGAGGCTGGAAAGTGCCCTGATTATCGTGTACAGCTTGGACCGAGAGCCCCTGTTCCAGCCTCGGAAGGGCTTTTTTTATTTGGCAGACATTTGTCCACATGCTAGAGCGGTGCTTCCCTGGGCTTGTTAACACAGAGGCGGCTGGGCCCACCCCAGTTTCTAGTCAGCGGGTCCATCACAGGGCCGGAGAATTGGCACTTCTGGCAAGTTCCCAGGTAATGCTAATGCTGTGGAAGCTGGTCATGACCCCTCTCTCCTCCTCCATCCCCAGAGCTTTGCCAAAACCAGTCCGGATTTGTATCCCCTAAACCTCCGGATCTGCACTTTGCTCCAGCTCCGAAACCCTGACCCCTGCCTGGGCCACCATCATCCCTTGCTCAGTGGGCCCCCCAACCTCTCTGTTGGTCCCTGGCCCTGGCTTCTTTCCTCAGTGGGACCAGGGAGACTTTCTGAGAACATACATTTGATTATGTTGCTTCCTGGTTTAAAAAGCCTTCCCGGGGCTTCTCATGCATTTAGAATAAAGAACAAAGCACACATTGCATGATTTTCAACACCCAGCATGCTCACGCTCTGCCTGCTGGGACCACGTTCCCCTCCATGTCCAGGCCCCCTCCCACCTCCAGCTTTGGTGGCTCCTGTCTTCTGTGCCCAGGACCCCAGCCCCCTGGCATCTGGCAAACCCTTGCTCACCCACAGCTGCAGGGAAGCTTCTCTGACCCCGAGGCCCTCCCACTAACGAGATTCTTTCCTTCCTGTAAAGTGTGTAGTTATCTGTGAGATTGATTAATTCCTGTCTCCTAACCCGAAAGCCCAAGAGGGCAGGAACTCTGCTTTGTTCACCTCCAACTGCTTCCCTGGACCCACAGTAGCCATGTCTCCATTTTCTGTTGCTGCATCCCCAGTTACCACACACTTAGCAGCTGAAAACCACCCCTTGGAGCTCCTGGCTCTGTGGCGGGAAGTCCGGGCTGGCTGTAGCGTGTCCTGTGCTCAGCGTCACACAAGGCTGACGTCAAGGTGACTGCCAGGTCAGGCGCTTCTCTGGAGGCTAACGGGGCCATCTACTTCCTGGCTCATGCAGGTTGTTGGTGGAGTTCAATTCTGTGTAGTTGTTGGGATCAGGTCCCCATTTCTTTGCCGGCTGTCATCCAGGATCACCCTTAGCAACTAGAGCCCCACCTCGGGACTCTGCACGTAGACCCTCCATCTCTGCAGGCTGCAGTGGTGCTTCCCATCTTTTAATGCGTGCATGAGCATCTCTCTGACCTCTGCTTCTGGTACCCACTAGAGAAACTCTCTGCCTTCAAAAGGCTACTATGGTTGGACTAAACAGTCCAGATAATCTTCTCTTTTCTATGTGATATAATCACAAGGGATACCTTATCATTTTTACAGTTTTTTTAGGATTATACAAGGGTGAGAATTATTGGGGGCCATTCTTAGGATTCTGCCTAACATAAGAATGAAATGAGTATTGGGTGGGTAGGTGGATGCATGGGTGGATGGGTGAGTGGATGGGTGAGTGGGTAGGTGGATGGATGGATGGATGGATGCATGGATGGGTAGATGGGTGAATGGGTGGATGGGTGAATGCATGGGTGAATGGATGGGTGAGTGGGTAGGTGGATGGATGGATGGATGGATGGATGGATGGATGGATGGATGGGTAGGTGAATGGGTGGATGCATGGTGGGTAGATGGGTGGTTGGGTAGGTGGTTGGATGCATGGAAGGGTGAGTGGATGGGTAGATGGATGGGTGGGTGGGTGGAAACTGTATAGAATCTTACTCTGTGCACAAGGTATTCCCAGAGTCATTTTTTTAAAATACTATAACAGCTAGAGTAACAAAAGCCCTAACGGATGGCTGGTCACCATGCACCAGTGCTAAGATACTTTATTACGTGCACCTCAAGGACTTGTCAGAGCAATACTGTGAGTGAGCTCCAATAATCCACCCCATTCTGCAGCTGAGGCACTCAGGACTTGAAGAGATGAACTCACGTGCTCCAGGCCACAGAGTAGGGGGTAGGACCAAGAACCGAAGTCAGCTGGATTTGACTTCAGCCGACCTTTGGTCTCACAGTCCAAATTCAGTTTAATTCTACCAGCGTTTACTGATCCCCACTGGATAAAATGGACATAGAGGCAGGATTACTTTTGTTTTGGCTTATTTACTCCCCACGGAAAAGCAACTCAGTGTCCCTGTGAGGCCACTTCCTTGGGGGAAATCTCGTAACCTCTCTGGGCCTGTTCATGGCAGGTGCAGAGTTACGGTGAGAACCGACAGAGGCTGCTCATGGCACAGAACCTATGTGTATATTGGGCTTTTTTCCTTAATCTCACATCTTGACACCAGCTGTGTTTGGGAAGCTAGCACCCACATTGTCAGATGAAGAAACTCAGGCCCTACAAGGCACGGACGCAGAGTGGAGCTCGGCCCGGCCCTCACGGGCTGCCTCCCCCGTGACCCCATTCCTGCCGTGGGAGGGCTCGAGGGCTGAGCTATTTAGAGCAAATAAAAACTATATGTTCTGGGTACACAAAGGAGGCATTCGTGTTGAGATGGGTGGGTTGATAAGATTCGTTTGTGGAAAAGTTTTAAAGAAATCTCTGCGGGTAGCCTGGAGGGCGGCTGCATGCCTCTCATAGATGCAGAATTTCTGCCATAGCAGATCCACGGGCCACAACCATGGGCCTTTTTGTTTCCTTCCCCCTCCCTGGTGACCCCAAGCACAGCGAGCCAGGGACAGAAGTATTCCACAAACAAGGAGGGTCCTCTTCAGCTCTGGCCTACACTCGAAAATGCCACGGCTCCGCCCGCCCCGGCCCCCCGGCCCCCCGGCTCCTCTGCAGAGAGGGGCCCGGCCGGCCAGGTCAGAGGCACACAGGTACTCCCAGTGCCCTTTCTCCTTAAACCGATGGTCTGCCAAAGCATGGTCATGCACACTTAGCATGGGCCCCAGCCTCGCCCTTTACTCCACTGGACAACATGCTTGTCTCTGTCTCTTTATTTTTTTTTTAAGATTTTATGTATTTATTCTAGAGAGAGAGCATGAGCAGGGGGGAGGGGCAGAGGGAGAAGCAGGCTCCCCGCCGAGCAGGGAGCCCGACGCGGGACTCGATCCCAGGACTCCAGGATCATGACCTGAGCCAAAGGCAGACGCTTCACCGACTGAGCCACCCAGGAGCCCCAAGTCACTGTCTTTTTAGAGTGAGGTTCGGTCCAAGCCTGGCGTGTGGCAGGTCGATAGAAGGCAGCCCCTCACAGGAAAGGGCCCCCCCGCCGTCTCCATCTCCCGGACAGGAGCTGGGCCTTGGGCAGAGACACTGGTTCCCAGGTGGCTTTCCCTGCTACAGAGCCCACAGGCCGCTTCCTGCTGCTGGCCCCTAGCTTTTCCATGGGGCGCTCGACTCGAGTTGAATCGGAGCCCGCGGAACCACACGTTTGGTGTCCAGCACGGCGCCTCCGGCCCCCTCCATGGTGGGCAGTGGCTGATGGTCCACACACAGACCTGGCAAGATGCTTCTTCTGGGGCTTATCCTATCAGCGGGATATGTCAGATAACCCATCTGCATGCCCAGTGTTAAAAACCTTACTTAGAAAGAGGGGTACTTCTGGCCAGAGGTGGAGGCCGGGTCTTTGCCTCCACCTCCAGAGTCCCCCCCCCAACACCCACATCTCATGGTTTCAGGCCTTCGGTGAGGAAGCTGGGGCTCCCCAGTGGCAATGTTCCCAGGAAGGCCACCTGGTCCTGCTTGGAGGTGGTCAGGGGCGAGGCGGGGCGGGCCAGGTCTGCAGCTGTTATTCCTAGTGTTGGCTGTGAAGCACACCCCACCATTAAGAATCACACTCCCTTTGCACACTGGCTGGTTTCTATTTTTGCACTTGGTTATAGCAGGTTTGAGGAACTTTAATTATGCTTCTCTTCTGTCAGGATGCTTTCATCTTAATCAATCCTCATGAAGACTCCAAGGAGAGTCTGTAATCTAGACTCTGGTGGTGGGACCCTCTGGGGTCCTGGCCCCCACCGCGGAGATCCCGCACCTTCAGGCCCAGAGTGACAAGGCAAAAAAGTTAAAAACAAGCAACAACAAAAAACACCTCCTTTACGGAAAAGCAAGCTGGAAATTTTGTTCCGATAGTAGATGACTAATTTCATACTTTCAGTGAAAATGAGAATCTGGCCCAGCTTCAGGTCTAAACAAAGGTAACAGTCTCTGCCTCCTGTTTCTTCAGCTCTCCTGGAATCTCTGCTTGGGGGGATTGGAGCATGTTGGTGCCGAAGGAGCTGGTGTTCTGAGCGGCGATTGATGGGCAGGCTCAGGGAGGACCGGCTCCCCAGGCTGGAGGTGCCGGAAGGTGGGCAGGCGTGCTCTGGGGGGGGGGTTATGTGCTCACCTGCAAAGCTGCCTTCCATAAAAATCCTGAAACAGTAGATCCACACCATCTGCCCGCCGACAGAAATGAACAGAATTTAGAAAGACCTCTGGAGGAGGGTTAATGTTGTCTTATTTCAGTGTAGAATCCTGGGCTTCTAGGTGGTTCTCCCTGGGCTGCAAGAGGCAGTACCCCTTCTGTCGCTTATTTGGAAGTGGGAGCTCTTCTGCAAAGGTCTGAAGTATTAGGTAACTTTTCTTTAGCTCTGTGCAGCCATCTCTGTATCTCAGGATCTTCTTGACTATAAAGAATGGCATGTGACTTTAGCTCACCCACTCTGAAGGACGTGAGCTTGGGTGTGCATGCCCTTGCTTGGCCCTGTCAACTTGCCCCGTAACAGAGACCTGAATTATGGTCAGTTGTGGTATTCCAGATTATACAATGGCTTCAGTCGTCTCAGTAATCTTTAAGATACCACGAGATGAAAAAACATGGGGAAAAAAAGTAAAAGTTAAAGCGTGAGTTTAAAAACAAATCAAAGACCAGATAATTGAAGATTTCCACCATTTTGTGGATTCGTTCCATAATGAGTCCCTTTACTCTATGCCATGGTGCTGCTTTGAGTTAGAAATAAGGATTAATATGAGCAGTTATGAAAAATAAGACATGCTGGTGCATTTGGATCTATGGACGTATTTTTGGATAATGCTTCCTGAAAGGACTGGCAGCTAGGAATGCAGACTGCAGATCACTCAGGAGAAAACTGTTGAGTGTAGCAGGACAACAGCGCATGTGGTTCCTCTGAGTTCTGCCATTGTGTATTTAGATGAAAGTCACCGAGTGTCCCAGCACCAGCGTCCCCGTCACTGAGTGAATGCCCTCTCCAGCCCAGGAGGGGGCCTGGCAGCCCCATTTAGAACTTTCTCCATGCAGGCCCCCCGCGATCTCGGGGTCCCTTCTCCAGGGGTACCACAGGACATCGTGAGCAGGGCGAGGTGCACGATCCAGAGGGGGAGACAAGAAGGTGCCACGAGCCGGTCATGAGCCTTCTGGTGGTGCCTGGGCATCTAGGAACGCTTGTTTCTAGCTGCTCGTGTTTTAGCTTTAGGAGTCCTGCCGTTTCCTTAGGCAGTCGTCTGTCCTGTGAACCCTAGACAAGATCCGGAAGCAGTGATTCTGGGCAGGCTCCTATGGGGCCTCGGAGGCCGTGGTCCACCATATCTGAGGCCCGCCACAGGGAGGTGGCTTGGACAGTAATAAGCTGGGGACCTGTGTTTTTGAACCAGGAAGAATCCTAGCTCCTTGGGTGAAAAATCTCCAGAGTGGTGATACCGGATTCCTGAACTCAGCTTGTTTTGGTGTTGAACACTCATGAACATATTCTGGCAATGAGAGCCCACGGCTGGTGCAGGTGAGCAGGGGCGTGTGCAGGGAGACAGCCCCCTCCCGCGCCTGCAGAGCCCGCTGGGAGCATCTGGGCCTCCTGTTTGCAGGTGGGGGCCCTGGCTGAGCTCTTCGCTCAGGGCAGGTGGCTTTCCGCAAAGGCCCTCCGCCTCTCCTCGTCAGTCCCTCTCTGTTAAGCAGCTGTGACCCACACATGGCGTAGCCGCCGATTATCTGCAGTGAAATTTTCCCATTTGAGGCAAACACCTCGTTGCAGGTAAAGCCAGTCGGGGCAGGAGAAGCGCGGGTGCGAGGCCCCCAGAGCTGCAGCGTGCCGATCGCAGACCTGGATTAACATCACCTCCCCCATCGGTTCCTATTTTCACTTTCCTGTGTTCTCAGTTTCCTCATAGGAGGGAAACTACCTGCTTCTAGGGCTGTCGATAATGCATCTGGAACGCCGTGCACAGGTGGCCGAGGCCTCCTTTCCTGCGGCTCTCGGTGGCCAACTGCGTGTGTGGGAGCTGGGGTGCTGGGCGGAAGCTGGGCACATGCTGCTGACATGGACCTTCAGGTATTTAGGAAAGAACGGCGCTGGGTCTCCCCATTCCGTGAGCACACACTCTGCTCAGTGACCTGCCCGAGGCCGTCAGCTAGTTAGAGGGGCTGAAGCTAGTCTCCCGGGCCCTTCTCTGCTGCCCTGCAGACCTCTGCCCTCCTTGGCCCTGACTCTGAACACTGCTGTCCACGGCTTTGCAGTGTTGGGAGTTTCTCTGCCCCCCACGCGGTCAGGTGCCCCCCAAGCAGTCGGGCGCCCCCCACGCGGTCGGGCGCCCCCCACACGGTCAGGTGCTCTCCAGCGGACCGCAGAGCAAAGTGGATGAACTGGCTTGTCAGGTCAGTCCCCCTCAACGTGTCATGGTCATTACGGGCACCCAGGCCTAACTGCAGGAACTCAGATTTGGAGTTTAGGAGAGAATAGAGCAGGGAGACTAAATTCTTTATTCTGCTACCTCAGAGCCAAGCCGACTGATTAAATTTAGAATATTACAAAACCTCTGCATGGCCAGAAAGAATTAGATTATGCAACTGAAATTCATTTCTAAGCCACAGCTCCTTAGACTGGTGTAGAACCCTTTCAGGACCGAAGGGAAATCTTCACTTAAAAATAAGAATACAGAAAGCAATTTAACAGCTACAACGGCAACAGCTAAGTCTTCTAGCAAAGAAGGGGGTGGTATTTGGCTTCTGTTCTGTCCTTTTGGAGGAATGGCCCTGCACACATCAGCGTGTCTGATCGGACAGTCTTGCTGGGCACCTGGTGCGAACGTAGCTCCCCGCGGGATGAGATGGGGGCCGAACTCGGCAGGGCCCCTGGGACACGCCACCGGGCTGGAGGGGAGCTGGCAAACCCACACGCTTCTCAGGATCGGGGGGCGGCCGCCCTCAGCTGCTGTGCGGCCCTGACCAATGCAGCTGCTTTCCCGGCCAGGTGCCCAGCGCAGGCCTCCGGGCGGTCAGGACGTGGCACAGGGAGGCAGGACAGCAGAGGCCTGAGCACATGAGTCGGGCACCCCTGCGGGGACATGTTGGAGCGCGAGCGGAAGAACAGGCGGGCGAGCCTGTCCTTGGTGCCGGTGGCGCTGGGGAGCCCCTGGGGGCCTGCACGCAGACCGTGGCCTGTGAGGCCCTGGGCAGGTGCTTCCAGCCACTGGGGGTGAGTGGAATCCCACGGGAGGCTGAAGCCTGCAGACCAGTGATGACGATGTAGCGAAACCCCTGCATAACGTGGCAAAAAAGAAAAGAAAAGAACAGGAAAGCAGGTGGTTGTAGTCAGTCAAGTAAGAAATAACCCGGGGGGGAAGCCACAGGATTTGGGACAGCTGCCTGCTGGGGCTACATGGGCAGAAGGAGCCAGACTCACAGGCAGCGGTAGGACCACGGTGACCTTCGGCGGGAGCCTCGCTCGGGTTCCGACCTCTGCGAGTTTCTTTAGCCATGCGCACATTGCCCCAGTGTCAGCCGCCCGCAGGGTGGGTGTCCCTGCTGCAGAAACCCCTCTCGAGTGAGTGATGTCTCTGTTCCTCAGGGATGTTCTGGAAAGCTCTCCTGGGATTTTAACAGCATTACTTGCAGAAGTCCAGTACATTTCCCACCAAAGTTCTGGAGGTCATTCTAGCGATTGGATTGAGGTGGGCTTTTTTTTTTTTTAATTGCAAATTCCTATAGAATTTGAACAACACTAGAGCATTCTAAGTGTGTCTTCTGGCAGAATCCGACCCATGCCTCACAAACCGTGCACTAAACGCTATGCTCCATAGTTATCGTCTAAATAAAAACTCTGCATCGGGCTTTAATTTGATGAAAGCGGATATTATTTGACAAATTAAAACTGCACTCGTCCCGACCAAAAATGCTGCACATCCACAGATTTCGACCGCTGCCCATGCCCTTGTGCTCAGAGAAGCTACGTTCAGGACACGATGCCCTTCTCTGTGCCTCACAAACAGCCCTATTCAGGGACACAAAGCCTAACTGTTGTACAAATACTAGTATTCAGATGCGTTTGTGTTTTGTTAATGCATTTAATAATGTACAATATAGCTTTTGTTTCTCTTCCACATGTGCATTAATTTATATCAGCCACAGAATATAAAGCACAGCCAGAAATTCAGACCCCATTTCTGTGGCAACCTATAAGTTATCAGTGCGTCCCTGCAAAAATCTACAGCTTGATGCCGGCTGTGGTGTTTTCCTGTCACTGCAGGGCAGTGAGGCCTTAAGTGGCTGCATCAGAAATAATTGTGTTCTTATGGGTTTGAATTTCATCCGTGGTCGGAGAAGACGGGCCATGCTCTTGAGTGACGCATTTCTAAGGCACCTCACAACTGCGTACTGTCTCGTGGGGGCTGGAATGAGGTCACGGTGATCCCGGGTACCAGGTGTCCGCCTTGAACTCTGTCCCTGGCAAACACTGAGGACCTAGGTTGGGGTGACGTACTCTTCTTTGGAGATACAGGTGAAGAAGTGTCTGCCTGTCATGGTGTCCTTCACGGGACCATCTGACCAATGTGATTTTGTTGAAAGAGCGTGGAATCATCTGCCTTTTCTGACTGATGTGTTAGTGAAAGTCTGTGCTCTAGATGCGCACACTTCTGAGACGACGTGTAACGGAAGGAAGAGGCCGCTGCCTCCACTGGGTCCCTCCCGGTCCCCGCAGGGGCCCTCCGTGGCCTCCCCTTCATCTCTCCCGTGGCCAGCAGTCCCGCCCACCTGTGCCCACCTGCAGGCCCAGCCACCTTCTGCCTGGAAGTCTGGTCCCGTCCACATCCCACAGCGGCCTCTGGTCCCTCTTGGGAGCCCTTCCTGGCCCCTGAGGTCTGTGCAGTCTTGACCAGGCACCTGGGCCTCCCACCCAGCGGCTCCTCTCACCAGTCCCTCCGGCTCCAGACCGTTCTGCTGGGCGTCCGCCCCCCTGCAGAGGCACCCCCACTCCGCCCCAGTGCGCCCCTGGACCACTCCCTCCATCCCTCAAGGGGCCTCCCTGAAGCCCCGTACCCTGCCCTGCTCTGCTGTCTTAATTAGCATAGGCTGGTAGGAAATTACACATGGTGTTTGTGTCCTGTGGCTGCAGCAACAAATAACCACAAACTGGGTGATTTACGACGACAGGAAGTTCCTCTCTCACGTTCTGGAGGCTGGGAATCTGGAACCATGGTGTCAGCCGGCTCTCAGGGACGATCCATGTCTCTTACCTTCTGGTGTCCCCGCATCTCTCCAGTCCCTGCTGCCATCACGCGGCCTCTGCCCTGTGTGTCTCTGTCTCTGTCCAAAGCCCCCTCTTTTTATAAGGACACCAGTCACTTGGTTAGACCCACTCTCTTCCAGTACAACCTCATCTTACCTTGCTTATTTTTTTTATTATTATGTTAATCACCATACATTACATCATTAGTTTTTTATGTAGTGTGCCATGATTCATTGTTTGCATATAACACCAGTGCTCCATGCAGAACGTGCCCTCTTTAATACCCATCACCGGGCTAACCCATCCCCCCACCCCCCTCCCCTCTAGAACCCTCAGTTCATTTCTCAGACTTTCTACAAAACACCCTATTTCCAAATAAGTTCACATTCACAGGGACTGGGGTTTAGGATGGGGACTTGCCACTTTGGGGGACACTTCATTTCAGAACATTCATTTCCATCAATGTTCATGAGACAAGGACCACATCTTGTTCGTTACTGCAGCACAAACACCTAGCTCAGTACATTACACTTATTAGGTGCTCAGTCAATAATGGATGAGTGGCTGGGTGGGTGGATGGATGTTTGGGTGGGTGGCTGGGTGGTTGGGTGGCTGGGTGTTTGGGTGGCTGGGTGGTTGGGTGGCTGGCTGGGTGGGTAGCTGGCTGGGTGGCTGGATGGATGGTTGGGTGGATGGAATTTTGGGGGTATGGCTGGGTGGTTGGGTGGCTGGGTGTTTGGGTGGTTGGGTGGCTGGCTGGCTGGGTGGCTGGCTGGGTGGTTGGGTGGCTGGGTGGTTGGGTGGCTGGGTGGCTGGGTGTTTGGGTGGTTGGGTGGCTGGCTGGCTGGCTGGGTGGAGGAATGCATGGGTGACTGGGTGGAGGGGTAGCTGGGTAGACAGATCTATGGGTGGTTAGGTAGGTAGGTGGCTAAGCAGATTAATGGATAGGTGGGTGCTGCTGGTGGGTAAATGTCAGTGAACAGATTGGTGGGTAGTTGGGTGGATAAATGGATGGTTGGATGGATGGAAGGTATTACAGCTAAGTGTGAGTAAATCCACATTTTCTCTAAATAAGTAACTAAGGGTGAAGTGGAGTGGACATGCACTTAAACCTAACTTGCAACTTGAGAGCAAAATGGGTGTATTGCCGTTCTGGAAGGAAATGCTTTATTTTTGTATGTATGTAAGAGGTATGGGAGGTGCTAGAGCACATAGAACATTCCCACTTCAAACTTTATCACTGTGGCTGCTTACAGAAGAGGAGCCACATGAAAATGTCCTCAATAAGCAGTTCTCTAGTGCAAGAGCCTCTTGTGGAATCTGGAAACTAAAGAATTCTAAATGTCCTGTTTCTTTAGGGCATACATTACAAAAAGACGTGGGAAGTTCCACTTTCATCAAGAACACTAAAAATACCTTTGGTCAAATCAGTGCTCCCAGCACGTTTAGCTTATGCACCAGTGAAGTTTTAGAGATTGAATGTCCCGCAGTCCTGGCCTGTCCACGCACAACCATGGCAGCACCCAGGGGTGACTGCCGCGTCCGCACCGGCCGCTTCAGCGGGAAGCCGGGGTGCGCTTGGCCTAGGGGGCCAGACCTCGAGTAGGGGCCCTGAGACAAGACCTGCAAGTAGGACACTCAGGGCAGATCGGGTCCTGCCAGAAGCCGTCTGGGGCTGCCACGTAGCTTGCCGGCCCCGTGCACATTCTGTGGCTTTGGTAGGAGACAAGCAGGTCCCTCGCCCTGGAAGAAAGCGGCATTGTCCCTCGCTCTGCTTTGCACGGCCCGTGTTCATGTCTCACTGTTGTTTGCAGGGGAGGCAGATGTGGAGCAGAACAATGGGACCCCCTCTCAGGACACAGCGGTGACAGACTCCAAGCGCACAGCGGACCCAAAGAATGCCTGGCGGGACGCCAACCCAGCTGACCCCGGGGGCCGCCCCCACTTGATCCGCCTCTTTTCCCGAGATGCCCCGGGGAGAGAGGACAACACCTTCAAAGACAGGCCCTCAGAGTCAGACGAGCTCCAGACCATCCAAGAGGACAGTGCAGTCAGCCCTGAGGGCCTGGATGTGATGGCGTCACAGAAAAGACCCTCCCAGCGGCACGGATCCAAGTACCTGGCCTCAGCAAGCGCCATGGATCACGCCAGGCATGGCTTCCTCCCGAGGCACAGAGACACGGGCATCCTTGACTCCCTCGGGCGCTTCTTTGGCGGTGACAGGGGTGTGCCCAAGCGGGGCTCAGGCAAGGTGAGCTCTGAGGAGTAACTAGGGGCACACGGAACGTGTGTCCACTTTAGTTGACAAGGAAAAGGAAGGAAAGTCAGCAGGTGAGCTAAGCCCTGGCAGAGACCCTGGCGCAGCCCCCCGCCGTCTAGCTGCTGTCCTTGCTGGCCATGCTCGCGGCCGCAGGCGGGGGGGAGGGGCGGGGGGCTGGGTTGCTGCTTTTGCTGAATTTCCACCCAACTCAGCCTCCTTCCCCTCCTCGCAGTGGATGCAGCGGGGATGTGGCTCAGGAATGCAAGAACATTCTGAATTCTGCATCCCTGGGGGCCATGGCGTGGGCGTCGTGGGCATTGTCCGGGGGTCACGCTTGGGGTTTTGTGGCTGATTCCGCGTCCGTGCCCACGCTTTTGGGGTCGACACTGGGTTGTGCTCATTTTCCTTGGCATCCGTGCTGCGAGCTTCGTGTGGTCTTGCAACAATCGTGCGATTGAGGACTTTTGAACAAACTCGAAATTTAAATTCGCCTTGAGCAAATTGTGTCTTTCATCTGAGTTATTTAGGGGAAAGGGGTGGAGTGATCCTTGCGTGTGCCTATGAATCAGAACTGTATTATTTTGTTATTCCATTAATTCGAATAGAGAATCTGTGAGGTTTCACTATGTAAATGTTCTGTAGATACAAATCGTATCAGGAGGGAAAAAGCTCCCATTGTGTCCGTTCCCAGCCTCGGCTCCTGGAGTGGATGGTGACTGGGTCATCTATGGTCGTGGTCCATCAGAGAGCTGAGTCCCAAGTGGCTTTGCTGTAGCAAACACATAGCATGTCCTATGCCTCCTTCGGGTGCTGTCTTAGCTGGGTCCTTTGGGAAGGAGAGGGTCTTTCCAAGAAAGCCCGGGTTTATTGCTGTGCTCACAAAACACACACGATGTAGCTTTTCTCCTGGCTGTGCATCCTGCTGATCCTGAAAGTCCTGCGAATGTAAAGATTCTTTTGAGTGAAGTGTGGAGCAGGGGCCCTGACTTGCAATTTTAAAGGAGTTTCTAAAATTTACTTTAGTCTCTGACTGCAATTTTTTAAATTCCTGAGGATTGTGAAATCGTTGAACGGTAAACGGGAAGGCAGTTGGGCCGCGCGGGAATTAGGGCGCCGGCAGGCTCAGGTGCAGCTAATGTGTCTCTCGCATCTGCCCCCGGGTGCCAGCATCGCCCACGTGACACTTGTCGTGACTTCTGGTGACTAACACTTGCCGTGTCTTAAGTGCTAACGGGGTCCACCTTCTGCTTGCTTCTTGCAGTGTCCGTCTTTGCAGACACTTGCTTTAACTTTGGGGCAGTCTCGCGTCACCCTAAAATGGTGGTCGTCTGACTTCTTTCCAGTGCTGATTTCAGTCTGAGGTGCTTTTGGAGCATAGCTGTGAAACCACCCCAGACTCTGGCTGCCGAGTTGCGTCTTGCGGTTATTCTCAGCCCCCAGTAGGCATGCAGCATCACCAGTTTGAAAGCTTAAGCTGTTCTGCTTCACTCAAGGTACAGGAAAAAATATATTTACACTGTGCAGAAAAGATTAAGTCGCTGTATGGCATATGTTATAAAACAAGCTTCATTTCAGTGGTAATGGTCTAAATTAAAATTGTGAATGCATTGATATCAATCATTGTGACTTTATTTCAGAATGGATATATACATATGTGTGTACGTGCATCCGTGTTTGTTCTCCTCCATGTAGAATTACAACCATTGTTGCTTTAATACTTTCAAAGAAAAGATTCACCTCAGAAGGAGGCATCAACTTTGCAAAAGAGTGTTGCCCGATTATCAAGGATCCAGAGAAATTAGAATATTTTCACAGGATTTTTAAAAATGAAAATCATGTTTAAACAATTGTTTTAGAATTTTTGAAGTATCAATTCTGTTCACTACTGAATGTTGAATAAAGAGGATTTAAAAACGAACAGCCTTGCCTTTTGCTGCCAGAGAAATCCGTTAGAGTTTGCACGCGTCGTCACATAGCGGCTTCCCACGAACGCAGGCCCGGGATGCCTTCCTGTGTAGCATCTGCTGAAACCAGTATCTGTTCGGCACCCCTGTTTTACTGTGGACTCTTTGTTTGCTCTTGAACACTGGAGATGTGAGCTTAAAACCTCTCCGCCCAGGCACACACCCACGAGGGCCTTAGGATTCTGGGGTATTTACCAGTGCGGACCGCGAGGGGTGATTCTGTGGCTTTGTTTCTGTTCTTGCTTTGCTCTGCGTGTCGTAAATCAGCAGAGCCCTCATCTTATAGAAAGGTCTTTGGATTGAGGCTTGAGAGAAGAGAAGCAAAAGGCCTCATTATTGTCCCTAAAAGCCCATTTCGTGTTTCCACCATTGGTCATTCCCGAGACAGTTGTCTCAGGTACGTGGTATCCTAAAGAGCACCCCCAGGCCTGAGGGTCGGCTGCCCCACCTGGGGTGTAAAGTTGGGGGGAAGCAATTATTCTGCTTGTCTGTCTGCAGTGGTTTTTCCTGGTGGAATCGTGCAAGGCTGAAGGCAAGGCCCCTGGGAAGGAGGGTGTTGGTCCGGGGACCCCTCCGCGGCCCTCCACTCCCCCGAGGCCACGTGGCGCTTCCAGCCCTGGGTTGGCGCTGCCCCCCCATCCTCAGAAGGCATTGACAACACCCACCCTTGTGTGGCCTGGCGTTGACATTCAAGGAAAGTGCATTATAAATTCCTGGAGGAGGCATATTCTTTCGCGAGCCCTAAAGGAAGAGCATATTTACGGAGAACGTGCTCTTTTGTTGCAGGAGGAAAGAGGGGTTGTGTTGTTGCCACCCAAAGAACAGCTCTCCCTGCTCCCTGGAGTGTGGGGCCTCAGGCAATGGGCAGGCCTTTAGGAAAACAAAGGAGAAAATGCATGGGGTCTTTGTGGAAGGTGCCCTCCAGAGCGGCCACCCCCCACTTGCTGCTCCCCTTGTCGGACCTCACCCCCTCCGCGGGGTACAGTGGCCAAAGCCTTGAGCCAAGGGATCGCTTTGGAAACTGCCTTTGTTCCTTTTTATCTGCAAGGGGGGAGGTTTTAGAAGTAACTAAGCTGGACACAGTGATATATCCCCCAGGCCTTTCCCAAGTAAGAACATGCCCCCTCAGATTTCTCCAGACCAGGGTATTTTAAAGAGTTTTTTAAAGTTAGTCCCACACTGATGACTGTACCTTTCTGTCCTGAGTAACCTGCTCTGCTCAGCATCCTGTCATTCAGCACTCTGTTATTTGATGAAAATCATTTGTCGTTTACCGCTATGGGGTATGATCAATCTTGTAAATTAATCACCATGTTCTGTTTCCCGGTTTTTTCCCCACTTTAACTTCATTTAACATTTAGTTATACCATCACTTAATGCTTCGTCGTTAACATAATATCCCAATTTTGTAGCTATATTCTGTAATCCTGTGGGGAGTGTAGTGTGCAGAGGCTGAGGAGGGACATGGTAGGAAGTGTGTGGAGGGCCCCCCCTGCCATGCGGCACCTGACCCCCGAGTCCAGGGCCTGGGGACCTGCATGCTCCCTCTCAGCAGAAAGTTTCTGCTCCCAGGAGTGCAGCCCCGCACACGAAACCAAGTTGAATGTCTGTGCGGCTGTGATCTGGCCGTCAGTCCGGTGCTTCAGTTTGCCCGGAGATTTGGCCACAGCTCTTCCTAGAGAACAGACAATGTGGCAGGTGTATTTCAAACAAATATTTTCTGAGATGTCCCCCAGGAATATCTTTATGAAGTGTTACTACTCTGATCAATTCTGGATCAGCGGCTTCCCCAGCTCGGCTGCGGGCAGTTTACTGTGGACCCCGTTGTCCACGAACCCTCAGTGTCCAGAGTCCCGTGGCTTCAGTGGGCGAGATCTGCGTCCGGGCGGGTGGCCCCGCTCCGGGGGGATCCTGCCACGTCTTCCGTGTGAGCCACGTGTCTGCCTGTCATGTTGATGTGTCTAATGGTGACCGCCTTCTGGTGAGTGTTATGTATGCCTGTTTGATTTTGTGATGAACTTTTGTTTCATATATATTTCTTCTTTTTTATGCACCCATTAAACTTTGTAACAGACCAAGGGTGTTGTGCTACCTGCACGTGAATTTTTCACGTTGTCTTCTTTGGGCCCCCCCCCCCACGAAGTGCATTTAACACAGGTATTCTCGCGGGCTCCTGACAGGACAGCCAGCAGGTGAGGGTGAGGGCCAAGCGCCCCCCCCTTGGCACGCGGAGGCCGGTTTCTCACTCTGTGCTTTTGCACAAAGACTTTTTATTCTTTTCTCTCCGCGGGCAGCTCGTGTCCTGGTCTATCATGGCTGTTCTTGTTCCCCTGGATGTGTCAGCATCTGTGTGTGAGCGCCGTCCCTGCTGAGGGGAAAGTGTGGGCACGGAGTAGACTCTGCCCTCCCTCTGTGTGTGTGGGGGGGGACACAGCCCACTCGGCGGCGTTTCCTGAGCCACTGGGCACATGGGAGACCCATCCCGCCTGTGCGTCCAAGATGTCCCGGAAACCCCGGGGAATCCGGACGTGGCAGTGCGCCAGCTCTTCCCAAGGACGCCAGTGAGCCTGGAGGTCATGGATAAGGTTGGGTCTCAGATGAACGAGAAATAAAAGCAACACACGATTAATTTGGATGCGTTCACCTGCCCAGCTTGCCCTCACTCCCCTCCCGCTACGTGCATTCACAGCATGTACAGGGACAAATGTCACTGGTTTTCCTTTTGGTTGAAGGGTTAGATGTTTGGTGACAGGCTTGGCTGACTGGCTGATGGAGAGCTGGGCCTGACCTCGGAGGGAACGTATCCCAAGAGGGAAGAGCCCCCTCCCCAGAGCTCCCATTAGCTGTAGGAACCGCAAAACCCGTAGAAGTGGTAAGAGTCTCTCTGCAGGTCTCTCCCACCCCACTCTTTTTTTTTTTTTTAAAGATTTTTTATTTATTTAGTTGACAGAGAGAGACACAGCGAGAGAGGGAGCACAAGCAGGGGGAGCTCTCCCACCCCACTCTTAACTGCCCCGAAGCTGTCCTGCTTCAGAGGAAATAGTATAAAGTGGGGAGAGTTCCAGAAACAGGAATTGTTCCGAGGAAGCCCTCGAACAAGGGCTCCTCTGAGGGGCACTTCCTGCCAGCCCCATGGGGCGCACCCAGTGACGCACCAGCCCCTCCCGCACCTGTATGGGAGGTCAGGTGAGCTCGGCCACTGGGGTGCCTCGTCCCCCTGCCGTCGCCCGTGAAGAGGATGCCCGTCTTCCCCCTCCTGCCCGTGCTTGGGGGGCTGCGTTCTCAGCCGCCCAGCCGCCTCGCCCCGAGCTGCGTGGCCAGCAGCCCACGGAGCCCTGTGGGCCGGGGGGGGGGGGGTAGCTTGACATGGGTCCCCGGCGCGACCTGGAAACAGCTCAAGGAGCTGGTCTCCCTCGTTAACAAGGGGCATGGCTCTCAACAGGGAAACAAACTAGAAAATTCTTCTTTGCCTTTTGGCCAAGGGTGTCCATGCCCATCTGCCACCAGTCTGCCACCCTTGGGGGGGGGCTCACATCTTGTGGGGACGACCAGGCCCGATCGAGGCAGAAGCCACGGCAGGCTCATCCACCGAGGCATTAACATAAACAATAGCCTCACTCTGGTAGGACTCCGTGCCTGGATTAAGGTCACCAGGGCTTCTCGCTGGAGTAGAAATCACTGCTCTCGCGTGGGGAGAATCAAGGGTGGGATGTACAGCTAAGCAGACTCACCCTAGATCTGCCTCGGGAAATATTATTGCCTTGCAATAATATTTCTAGAACACACTAACATTCTCCTGTGTCATAACCACAGCTCATTCTTCACATAACCCACCAGTGACCTGTTATTTTAAAAATCCATGTAATCTACAGCCAACTTGAGACATCTCTTAAAATCATTTACATCGATTTTATCTTTTGACCAATGTAAGGTACCTTCTCTCGCCGCCCATGAGCCCACCATTCTGCCGCATACAATCAAACAAGGGGAACTTTCTGCAGGCCATTTACCTTGGTCCCACAGTCATGTTCTCTCAGCCACACCACTCAAAATTGGGTGATATGCAGGTGCTATCTTACAGCGAATAGAATCGGGAAGACACACAGTAGGAACAGACACTACTTAGGAAGATTTATAGCAACCGAGCTTAGAGTTAGGGTTAATGCACAGCTCACGTCCAGGCATGCTAAGTTAATATTAAGGCTTCTAAATCTCACCAACAGCAAGGAAGAATGTGAGACCGTGTAACCCCGAGTGGCCACCTGGCATGACTTTGGCCACTCTGTTGCTCATAAAACTAATTCCTGGCGCTCTGTAGGAAGCTGGGAGGGCCGGCAGAGAGAGCACGGTGATCCCCGCAGAACGGATGTGGTTTCTCCTGTAAATCCCATACCGAAGCTGTCACTCCTGTTGCAAAAGAAACATACCTGTATAGTAAAGCTGTGAACCTTCTCTATCCCAATGTAGACTTGAAAAGCCCTCTAGCACGTCGCATCGGGCTGGAAGGCGCTTCCTCCCCTTCCTCGGTCCAAAATCTTACGGTCTGGTGCCCGCTACAATGTTAAGAAAATGTGGTGACATAATTGGGCTCAGGGCTCCAGAACTTTCCCCTAAATCTTTCTTCTTGTTCCTTTTTCTGACATCCTTCCCCCGGAGTGCTGGGGGCTCCCACTGCTGTCTCCTCCTTCCTCTGTCCCCTCGGTGGTCGCCATCCATCCTCCGCACGCCCTCACCCTCGGACCTCCGTCCCCCACTTACCTTCCTCCAAGCCCAGTCAGGAGGGGACGCTTGCTGGAGGATTTGGGGGCTCTGCCAGTGGTACCATATGGACTCAACCGCCACTCTGTGTCCCCTGGCAGGTGCCCTGGCTCAAGCAGAGACGGAGCCCTGTGCCCTCTCATGCCCACAGCCAGCCCGGGCTGTGCACCATGTACCAGGTAAGACGTGTGCTGACCCCCCCAGGCCCCTCCTGTCCTCCTCGGTCAGCGGGGGCTGCATCCGGGCACACTCCAGCCCGTGGGCTGCAGCAGGTGCAGCAGGTCTGGAGTGCCTGGGGGAGTCACGTTTGCAAAGCGAGGGGGCCAGGTCCTCAGGGGAAGCAAGCAAGGGTCAAGGTGAGAAGACCGAAAACTCTTGTTCAAGAGGCCTTTGAATTCCCAGGCGGGATCCTGCACAGATGACCCACAAAGGGCCAGCTGTGGGGTCAGGGCAGTGGACGGGCCTCTGGGACCAGCGGGGCCTCAGCGGTTCCACGGGCACCAGGGCACGGGGAGCCGGCCGCCACCGTGTCATTGACCTGCCCTTGAAAACCAGTGCCTGATGTACACTGAGCAATTGCTAGTTGAATTGTCACATGACGTGTGTCCTTGGGAAGGTCGATGGCGGGTGCTGTCCCCACCTGGGCTCGGTGGGGCCTACGCTGGGATGGAGGACGAGCCGTCACCTGTCCTCATCTGCTGCTCGGAGCACGGAGGGCCCACAGGTGAGTCCGGATGTCAGGGGGAATCAGGAAAGGCAGCATCACCCCAGAGGAGGTCCTGAGTCCACCAGGAGTCACACTCCTACTTATGCACGGTGGCGGCCACCACACGGGTTTGCAGCCACGGGCCTACGCTTTCAGGTGACAGTGTGCGCCCGATTCAGACATCTGAGTGTGTCACCTGGGGAGATGCAGAAGGTTGGGAACCCGTGCCTGAAGAGGATGGACAGCGTGGTGAGCGTACTGTCCCGATACGCTTGTGGACCATCCCCTCCCAAGAGCATCAGCGGGACAGGCTGTTGTCCAGCCCCTGTGGCCACTCGCTCTGTAAACGCCTTTCTCCGCAGCTCGTCGGTCAAAGCAAACGCCCTCCCCGGGAGGCCAGTGCCCCCGCATGCTCCGTGAAGCCACCGGAGCGCCAAAGCCCCTGCCACAGCGGCCCCTGGTGCGTGTGACTGGGTAACAGTGGGCCCCACACCTGGGTGTGAAGCCCCCACGTAGGGTCAGCTTGCCCCTTTCCCCCAAAACCACTCCACGCCTCCCTGCCCCAGGCTCTCCTCCGCCGACCGAGACCACTTCTGTCAGAAGCCGAGCTCTCCACAGAGGGAGATGCTGCGCTCTTCGGGTCACACCAAGAATGTTGATTGTTCTCTTTTAAAAAACTACTTGGCAGAGAAAAAGCAACACCCCTCTCCTCCGCCTCTTCACCCCACACCAACTTCTGTGCGTGCATTAAAACAACCAGGCCTGAAAGAAAGAGTCTGCACGACACCATCTCTGGCCACCAGCGGGCACACTAAGGTTCAGAGGACACACTGCGGGGTTCTGGTCCTGGGTTCTTTGTATTTATTATTTGTTCATTTATGGATTCCCCCTAAATACTGGGCACCCCAAATGCGATTTGGATTGGCTTGCAAGAACACACGCGAGAATACTGAAACACGCACGGCACTGGCTAGCGGTGTGTATGTGCGCATGGTACTCGCCTGTCTGCTAAGTGACCCGAAGTCGAAGACAGACCCCGAGTGGAAACCAAGGGCGAAGTTGCCACACGGACCAAGCCAGTGGGCTCCCCAAAGTCGTTACTGACAGTGCAGACCCTCCAAGGGCCTAGTCCACCCCCAGGGCCTCAGTGATCCACGTGGCAGATCCCCACCATGCGAAATGCTTTTCAGGAGGCGCCTGTGTGTCAGGTGCACAGAGGACAGGCGGGCCGGGTCTGGGAGCCCCAGAACCTCCCTTCCGCAGGGAGAGACACTGCCACGCTGTTCTCACACTGAGGAAAGCAGTGCAACCGGGTCTTCTCTCCTCTCTGAGCAAGAGCTTCTGATGATTTGAAATGTCTCCCTCCAGCAGTTTGGGATCCATTATTGTTTCAAGAAGATGGTCGTGTGTACCAGAGGGTAGATCTAATGTCACTTGAACAGTCCGGCTGCGGTAAATGGCTTCAGAATGCACCTGTCTGAGATTCTGTGGCAAGGGGCACTAGACACAGGCATGCAGAGGGAATAAAGGCTGCTGGATAGAGCCGGGAGCTGAAGCTCGGACTCTCAGCACTTAGCCGAAACCGTCTTCCCTCCCCCGTGGCTCGGAAACTCCAAAGCTACCAATAAGCAATGCTGAGCAGACATTCTGTACCCTGACCTTCCAGAACACTCCTCCTCCTCCCTGTGTCCTCGTGAGTCTCTCTACAAATCCACCAGGAAGGCTAGGAAAGAGCCAGCCCCCATGACATCAGGGTGACCAGCAAAGGACACATGGGTTCCACGAGCCAACCCCCACCAGGAATTCTTTGATTCCAGGGGATCCAACACATGTCCTAGAACTCCTGGAGCTCAGCCTGCAGGGACGGAACGTGACCACCGCATGTGGGGAGAGAGCAGCCCACGCAGACGGTGGCATCCTATTCGGGAACCCAAACGCAAGTTGGAGAGGCCGGAATTGCAAGGGAGAGACGGGGAGCAGCTTGGTGGAGGGCAGTCCCCTAGGGAAATATCAAACCCTTTTTCCTTGCGTGTCCTGCTCTGCCCAGCCGGCCACCTCTCCCTGCACGGGGCCCCCATCTCGGGGGGATGCGTGAAGCACGGGCGCTGTGGGTGTGCCGGGCCTCATGCAGGACACCTGGGGCCACAGCCACCCCTCCCTGGGGGCGAGCGAGGACAGCAACGGGACAGCGTCCACCCTCGATTTCCCCCAGCTCCTAGCCCCTTGGAGGCCGCAGGCCACTTCACAGGCCTCCCTGGCTGGAGAAGGCCCAGGCAGCGACCACGCACACCAGAGTTCAAGGAGCCAGTGACACCTCGTGCTGCAGACAAGTGCCGAGTAAGACTCAGAAACGCGGGCTGTGGCCCTCTCTTCGCCTGAAAAGCACCAACACAGCGCAAGTAGCCATCAGTGCTGCCCACTCCGTGGGGGTCCCGTGCCACTGGAGAGAAATACGAGAGGCGCATGTGCCGCCCCAGCCCTGGGCACCCCTCAGTCTGTCACACCTGCCTCCCGGCCACGCGACGCCTGAGCCACGCTGGAAGGACACCCAGGGGCCCCGGGAGCCGCGGGCTCCCCTCCGCCTCTCACCAGCTCTGGCCTTGGGGCCCCTGCATTTCTGCTCAGACCTCAGCTTCTCGGCCATAAAGTAAGTGTCAGATGAAGGACTGGGAGTATTTCTCTGAAGACTGGGGTGCAGCGTGTCCCCGGGACATCCCCGCAAGCGCTCGCGGTGACCCAGGTCTCGCCAGCCCCGCAGCAATCGGGATGCCTTCCGGTGCACTCGGCCTGTGAGGGCTCGGTCTGCACAGGACAGACAGGAATCCCCGTCTCCCGGCCTCCAGACACTCCCCACACGCTCCCGGGGCCCAGCCTTTCCCCGGGGGACGGGGGTCTGCTTCCCACCACAGCTGAACTGGGGGCCCACGACCCTCACTTGCTGGAAAACCTGCTGCAACTTGTCTTTTCCTTCCAAAGAGAATGTTCCAGACCCCACGCCCCTGAACCTGCTTGCTCACAGTCTGCGCAGAGACCATTGGATCCCAAGAAGAGACGTCGGGGCTCATCGTTTGGGTTTATAGGTCGGTTGTGACGTCCGCTTGACGTTTATGCTAAAAGAGCTTCTGTGCACGTCAGACTCGTCGAGGTCTTTGTACATTGAGTGCCTGGAAGTAGCGGAGACAGACCAGAGCGGGGCGCGCCGACATCCCGTCCCGCTTCTCGCTGTTCTGGGGACAGCGAGGAAGCCACAGGAAGGCCTCACTCCAGAACAGCCGGCGCCAGACGCCCTGACTCTGGGGAGCAGACCTGCCCTGCGGGGCAGACCTTGCCTCTGCCAGGAGCTCTGCGGCTTCCCCGGGGCGAGAGGCCGAGACACTGCCGTTTCTGCCGAGCACGGGGCGCGCGCTGCTGGCCCTCCCATCACTGGGGGGATGCCTTGGCAGAAGGGCCCCTTAGAGCTGGTGAGCGCCAGGTGGCCAGTGCAAGACCGAGAGAGGGGAGGCCCGGCGCCGGAAACCCACCACCATCTCATGGCTTTCGCAGCATCTGAGAGCTGCTTCCAGCCCGACAGGTGCCCCCGACCCCTCCGCCCGCCCGTTGTCCTCCCCTCCACCGCGCCCACCTCCCGGGATGACAGAGCCTGACCGCGGGCATCAGGCGGGGACCGGGGCTTGCTGTGTCTTTCTGTGCCCAGGGGCACCGCTTCTTGTCATTCCGGCCCCTGCCCGCCCACCGAGGACGGTCCAGCCGTCCCTGCAGGGGAGGGGGTGGTTCGTCTCCCGATTTCCCAGGAGAAGTCAGAGCCGCACTTCCCCCCACCCCGGCTGCCGCCCCCGACAGCAGCCTGCACCCCCGCCCTCAGCTTCACCGTCCGCTAGCCGCAAAGCCCTGCACCCTGGTCACGGGACAAAGCGCCGGTCCCTCCCGAGCCGCCCGCCGGGAACAAGAGCAGGCCCACAAGGCCGAGCCCGCGGACCGCACAGCCCACCCACGGGCTCCCTTCCCGGGAGCTGAGAAGCAATCTACGTCAGGACAGGCGCCACGCAATCTAAAATCGCCCTCTAAATCAAAGGTCTGCCTGAAAACTGCGCCAGAAATAAAGGCCGCTGTTGACCCCGCACAGCTTTCCCTGAAGAAGGAAGCTCGGCTCTAATTAAACTCACTCGAGCCAACAATTCAGGAACAAACATATTCTTAAGCTTGCAAAGGAAAAAAGCACAGGGCACACTGCACATATCGTTCAGACTGAGAAGAATTCTCCCCCGTATACGAAATCTAGGATGTCTTGACCTTACCCCAAAACGACACTAACGCTGTCCGCTGAGGCACATTAGAAGGCTGAACAAAACCGGCGTCACGGCTTCCCCTGAGGAAGGGGCATGAACGAAAGGAGGAGCTGGGCCCAAGGCCACGGGAGAGCCTCGTCTGGCCCACCTGTGGTTTCCGGGGATGCAGGAGTCACAGGGTCTGGGGCTGCGGATGGCAGCACCAACCCCCCCGGTCTCTCTCCCCGACACACCTGGACCTACTCCGAAAGGGACTAAGGTCACAGGTCAAACACCTCACAGTCAGACCCGTCCTTTTATCCCCAAACTTGGGACCCTTGGTGCACTTGCTGGATTTGGTAATACTTACTCGGGGGGCCCCTCGTTCAGCACCTGGAGCAGACGGGGCGGTTCTATGGTGGAAACTAGGTATGGCCGGCAAGGGGTAAGGAGGAGTCTTGGATGGAGAGAAGGAAGCTGTTCCTGCCACGGACTCTTCAGGAAGTCCTCAAGGAGGATAAGCCACTGAAACAAGATTGCTTGCGGCCGTGAAGGGTCCTTACCAGCCATGGAAAGAGCGTGAAGCCGGAGAGAGGGGGCAGGAAAGGTATCTGGGTTTCATAGTGAACTGTGTTCGTGGTTCGTAAACATAGAGAACACACACATGAGCATATTGGGGCTTGTTACCACTTTCAGGAGAAAAACATTTTAGGGATCCCAAGTCTTGCTCAGGCGCTCTGCCTTATGATCCATGGCTCCAAACAGGTTAGGTAGATTAACTGCGTGGCTCCCTGGATCGGAGTCTCTCCAGAATGCCCCCAAATCAAAGATTTCTCTGGGACAAAAAAGCAAAATGCAAATTCCTTTACTCAGTCGTTCTCAAGACCCCTGGTGAAACCCTCTGCGTGAACGGTGAGGGTCCTGATTGTAATGTGCAGTCTTCTGGGGCGTCAGCCTGTCACTTACAGGAGTGAGCACCCAGCATGTGTCTGTGCGGTGCATGGCTGGGGGGTTGGCCGGTTTCAGCCCCCTGGACAGAACGGGTGGTGCAGCCCTTACGGTGGTCTGCTTGTGTGGAGCTGGGGCTTCTCTGCACAGCGGGGGCTGGCTGGCCCCTAGCTTTAATTACACAGAACTGCGTCCTTCAAAATGATAACCAAACCGGAAAATTTCTCCTCATTAACTGCTCTTGCATTCGCTGCACCTAATTATCAGTGTTTACCAACATGAGTAGGAACTAATTTTCTAGGGAAGAGTGGCACCCACAAGTCCCCAAGCCCTCCGGACATTAACAGACACCTCTAACTGACTCTATCAACAGACGCTAATTTTTCCTTATATACAGGAACGTTTTTATTTCTAGCTCATCCTACCTTCACAAGGTAACGTAAGGTAAGTCGACAAATTTTTTAAAAATAAAATAAACCTACACTTTTTAAAAAAAATCCATTCTTCCTTCTTACCTTTTCCTTCTGTCGTATGGCTAGCCCATGATTTATCCATTTGGCACCAAGTGTTAGGTTTGGAACACCAGCCTGTGTCCCACGTGGAACCCACAAGAATCAGGCTTGGGGTGGTGGCCCTCAGCACCGGGTCCTGGACAGAAAGTCAGGAGACCCGGCGAGCACATCCCCATCCCCCTCAAGTACCGGATGTTGCACCTGTTAAATGAAGCCATTGATTCCGAGCGTGCTGAGCAACATTTCTTGCTCTACAAACGGTGAGGGTGAGCATGAGAATCATACACCCCGTATTTTAAAAGCGAGTAGAATCACTTTATTCCCTTTTTAGATGGAATCCTTTGGGGACACAGGGAGGAATTCCTAGAACTTGGGTGGCTTAGCCACGTAGGACAGGGTCAGTAGGAAAACCGTCAGTGTGCCCAGCACTGGACGCGCGTGTGCGGACCCACCTGACTCAGGGCGACAGGCGAGCCCTGGGCGTATCGGGGCCGCGGCAGGGACTGAGGCGCCTGCGTGTGGCCGCCAGCGGGCTCAGAGTTCTCTCCACGGGATCGGATGCTTGCTGAGAACCAGTGCCCGGGCTGAGGGTCGGCAGGAGCGCAGCCTGGTGTGAGGAGCACCTTCCTTGGTGAGCCTCGATTTCGAGCATAAGGAAGGGCGGGGCTTCTCACACAGCAGCTGCACCCCGAGCTCCTTTCTTTCTCCATCACGTAGAAAAGATGGGGCAGGCATCAACACACACATTGGGTTGGAAGGACCAGTGTCCCCCGAACTAGCGTCCCGTACAGGAAAGGTGGAGGAACAGAACGTACTTGTGGTTCCTACGTGTGATCTGAAGGAAGCCGGGGCATACTTCGTGATATTTAAAGGACGTTCTAATATTGTAACATACCCCAAGTCATCACACCATTATGAGGACTCTTAGCCATTAGGGACAGGGGTCTGGATGCACACGATTTTGAAGTTTGGGTTGGTCCTAACACAGCCTCTAGTCTATTATGTAACCTCTCTCAGCTCTTGGTCTGCGCTTGGCCACTCTTCTAGCTGCCTTCCTTTGAGCTGTGTGTGTAGTGATCTCTTACTACTCTCTCCACTCCTCGTCTGCACTCATGCAACACCATCCATCCAGAAGAGAAAAGCAAGCAAACTGAGGCCTGGGCCGGGGGAGGGGAGGGGCCCCGAGTCTCGCTGGGCTGTGCCTCGTGCAACGGGGGGCACACAGGTGCGTCTCGGGGCTCAGCCCCTGGAGTGGGGAGCACACAGAGGCAGGGGACACATCCAAGATCCAGCGATTCACTAAGATTTCATCCACTGACATTGTGATGGTTGATTCTGGAAAGATGAGAAATAAAGTAGGCGCTCGAACTTTTTTCTCCCATAACCACAAAACCCCAGGCACAGTGAATATTAATTTTTCCAAGATACAGCATTTTCTTCTGAGAGGGAATGAGTCCATCAATTTGTCTCTAATCAAATCCAGATGAAAATGTGTTGCAGAGTTCTCCCTATTTTCATAAAACAGCCACTGTATTCAAGGGAGCGAATCTTTACCCGATCTGATGACCATTGATCTTCAGATGTGTCAGGTGAAAACTAATCTCCTGTTATTACTTGCAAGTTTAAGAACTCCCAGCTCTCCGGCAAATGGGAAGACTGCTAAAACCCCTTCCTGAGGTCTGGATGGGGAGCGCGGCCCTGGCCTGGAAGCCGGTGCACGGGCTCCCCCTGCTGGTGGCGGACATTATCGCAAGAGGAGGGAAAAGAACCAGCATTTTTCAAAAGTATTACAATAACACAAGTTAATGGAAAAAGCAGTTTCCCCTAAAAACTAATGGAAAGGTTGCCCTTTGTGCTATGGTTTCTCTCCCGTGGTGGTTAGGACTTCTCAGCATAATGTTATTTGCCATCAAGGAGTTGTGTGATTCATCATGATGCCAAAAGAAAGAGGACCAGGTGGTGCCATACGATGTCCTGCAAACTGAGGTCACATTTCAAGGCGCCCGCCCATTTCTCTGTTTATGCAGGCACAGAGCCAGGTCTGAACATCGTCTCACCAAACTGAGACGCGAGGGCCATCCTTAAGTGGTAGAACTTCTTCGGCAACCTTTCAAATTTTGACTTCTTTATATAATGAGTTTGTGTTATTTTTCTCATCAGTCCGAAAGCCTTCATTAAGAAATAAGTATTTTTTTCAAATCTCACCTGTGCAAGATGTTCAGCTGCACATATTTTGGAGACGCTGTGTTGAGACGGCCTAGCCTCGGGTGTAGACCGGGGGTCATGGGCGGGGGCGGGGGGTCCAGCGTCCCCGCCTCCCCAGCTCTGAGTGCTCTCGGCCCCACGGGAAGCTGCTGCCCTGCCCCCTTGTCCCAGTTCATCCCAGATGACCTGAGAACTCCCCCTTTTAACCTCCTGCGGAAGAAATGAGCTGCCAGGAATGGGGCAGGACTCACCAATTTGACAAGTAACGGTAAAATGTTAACCATTTTGCCTCTTTTTCAACCTTAGTGAACACAAAAGTGCTTCATCAGAGAATTACTAACTGTGTGTCTTAAAAACTAACCAAGCCTTGGGATGCGTGGGTGGCTCAGGCAGGTAAGCGTCTGACTCTCGACCTCGGCTCAGGCCTTGATCTCAGGGTCATGGGATGGAGCCCTGTGTTGGGCTCCACGCTGGGTGTGGAACTTAAAAAAAAACAAAACAAAAACAAAAAACTAACGAAGTGAGAAAAATCCTTCCTCTGTTGGGGAGCCCCAGCTCAGTGGGCTCCATGGCAGGGGACTCCATCCATCGCAAGTACTTGCGGGGCAGAGGCTGAGGACCAAGTAGGGACTGACAGAGGAAACCCCACAAGTGACTGGCCTGTGCCCCTCACGCCCCTGCACCTGGCCTGGCCCCAGCTGGTCTACAGAGCGGATAGGTACCCCTCATGCCCCGCGATCTGCACCTCATGCCTCCTGCCAACGCTTCCTCCAGACATAGCGTTCTCCCTGTCTCTCCTATGCTAAGTACCCACATCCCATAAACTGTAAAATATAACGAATAACCAAAACCCCAGTATTTTTAAAGAGCTTCCCCAGGCCGGCCAGGGGCTCCCCAGCCCTGCTCTGACCTGACCCAGCTGTCAGCCCCCGAGACTTCCCTAGAGGAGGGCCCAGCCGCCCCTCCAGCCCCCCTTCCAGTGGCCGCCCCTTCCAGCAGAGCCGACTGGCTTTCATGGGGTGCCAGCATGGTGTTGTGCACCGTACTCGTTCTCACTGCCCTACAACTTCCCTTCGAGCTGCTGAGGGAGGGCGAGTAGGGGTCCGGGCATCCCTTCTGCCAGTTTAACAGATCGGGGCAGACCAGGGGCTCAGCACAGAAGCCAAAAGGTGGGAGCACCCAGGTGTCCCTCGACAATGAACAGATAAACAGAAGGGGTGTGTCCATGCAACAGAATGTTTCCAGCCTGAAAAATTTAGGAAGGAAATTCTGGCATCTGCTACCACATGGATGAACCTCGAGGGCCTGATGCTGGTTGCAAGGAGCCAGACGTAGCAGGACCTGTATCATTCCGCTCCTGCCAGGTGCCTAGAGCAGTCACATCTGTGGAGACAGAAAGTCGATGGTGGGCGCCGAGGGGCTGGGGAGAGGGAACGAGGGCTTGGGGTTTAGCAAGTGCAGATCTCAGTTTGGGCAGTCCGATGCCACACGAGGTGTTACAGCCTAAAGGGGCCACATTGTTCAGAAAGCGGACACATTAGGAAGGGGAAGACGTTCCAAGCAAGGGTGCCCATGCGAGCAAGAGCTCAGACGGAGACAAGATGCTGCATCTGGAGGGACGGCCAGACTCATGGACACAGGGCTCCCACTAGACAGTGTCCTCATCAACAGTCGGCTTCGTAAAGACAGACCCTGCTAACGGCCATGCTCTAGTTTAGATATTAACCTATGGAGACACAGACTTGGTTTCCGTGCATGGTTCTGTGAAGCCTAAGGCATGTGGCCTTCTGCGTAGCCGCCCCCACGGTGAGGACCCTTCACCCCAGAGCCGTCCCCCTGCTTTCTCATCGTGCCCACACCACAGCCTCCCCTCGCCCATCCCTGTGCCCTGGCGACTGATGCCCTGCTCGCCCTCGCTGCGGTTTAATCGTTAGAAGAACGTCACATAAATGAGTCCACACGGCAGGAACTCTTCTGGGAGTGGTTGCTTCTGTCAGCCTGACACCTTGGAGAGGCCTTGAGTTCCCGGGTGTATCAAACGTTCGTCTGGTCTTGCTGCTGCGTGGTCCTCCCCTGTGTGGACATGCCACTTCGTCTACCTTTCCTCTCACTGATAAGCATTTGGGTTGTTTGCCGATTTAGTGATCAGGAATTGAGCTGCTAATAAACATTCATGGACAGGTTTTTTTAATGAACATAAGTTTTCATTTAAGATTGAAATTACTTTTTCCCTCAAAAAATTGGCGACCAATATATTCATTACAAAAAAAAAAAATCACTTCCAGAAATATTTTTTTCCTTTTACCATTCAAAGCAGGAAGCAGGATTGCTGGGTCCTACCGGGAAGTAGATAGTTAACTTTATAAGTAGCTGCCAAATTGTTTGACAGAGGGACTGTACTATTTTGCATTCTTACCAGCAATGCAAGAGAGCTCCCGGTGCCCCACATCCTCGTCAACACTTAGTATTGTCGGTACTTTTAATTTTGTCCACCGTGATATATGTGTCTCCCCGGGGCTTTGAGGTGCATTTTCCTAGTGGCTGACAATGTCGAGCAGTTTTTCACATGACCGTCCTGTCTCATGCCACACTGATTCCGTGTTTGGTCCATCATTTTAAACTGGGTTGTTTTTTTAACCATTGAGTTTTGAGAGCTCTTTACATATTCTGGTTTCAAGTGTTTTGTCAGTTGTGTGTTTTGCACATATTTTCTCTAGTCTGTAGTTTGACTTTTCATTCTTTTAACAGTGTCTTTTGCAAAACCAAAGTTTTAAATTTTATGGGCCATTCCTTGGGTGTCATGTCTCAGGAATATGCTTTCTTCTAAAATCGTATAGTTTTACGTTGTACATAAAGATCTATAGTCCATTTTGAGTTCATTTTTGGATAAGGTGCGACACTGGGTTGAGGTCCATTTTTTTTGGATATTCAGACGCAGTTGTTCCAATACCATTTGTTGAAAATATATTGAATGGTCTTCGCACCTTTCTCAAGGATCAGCAGGTCACATTTGGGTGGGCCTGTTTCTGGACACGATGGTGTCTGCCCATCTATGTGTCTGTGTCCCCTCCAACACCACACTCCCTTGGTTACTTTCACTCTATAGAAATCTGAAATTCAAAGATATGCTACCTCGAGCTTTATTCTTCTTTTCCACCATTGCTGGGCTATTTCGGTCCCTTTGCATATCTGGATAGTCTTAGAAACAGCTTGTCTGCATCTGAACAAAACCCTGTTGGGACTTTGATAGGATGTGCATTAAATCTGTAGAGCTATTTGGGGAGAGTCGACACCTTTACCACGCTGAGCCATCCCATCCACGAACACAGAACGTCTCTCTGCTCGCTCTTTGCTTTCTTCCCTCAACATTTCCTGGGGTTTAGCATAGAAATCCTATACGTATTTTCCTAGATTTATGCCTGGTGCTCTTATACATGTAGTGTTTTCAAATTTTGCTTTTTCTAACTGTTCATTGCTTAGTGTATAGAAATGTGATTGGCTACATGTCATTTTACTACCAGGCCATTCCAGATATAACAATACAGTTGTAACCAGGTGACTACCTCAGATCACTTGTGCAGTGGACAATTTGCAACCAAGAGTCCAGGTCAAGTCCGTACTCAGCGGGCTTCGCTGCACATGTAACAAAAGAAGTGTGTGGCTCCACCAAGGGCCTTCTGTCTACTTAAGATCAACGCTGTGTGTGAGGCTCTGTATTCAAAATGATCTGCACAGTCTGCATGTTAACCCAACACACAGTGAATGCATATTGTTTGCTAAGTTCTGTGCTGAGGGCTATAAATACACCAACCACCTTTTCCATGAATGGCTCTGACCCCTGATGTTGTAGCTCCCAGAGCCAAAATGCAATTTACCAACTTCATGTGCTCCTTTAAATTACTTTTCCCTCAAAAGATTGGTGACCAATATATTTATTATAAATACCACAAAATACATAATTTGTCTTACAGCATTCAAAGCAGGTGTGCATAATTCACATGAGAAACATTACTACCTATGTAAACCTCATTATCTATCTCATAACATAAATAAGTTTTAATAATATGAGATCTGCATAATATTACCTAACATTCACTTCTGTAAAAACCTCTTGTGTAGTTTAAGATATTTTTCTAGTTTAATCGCAGGCTGTATGAGTTACAGGTGCCCGATGCCTCTATGACTCAATATCCAATACAGAGCATGCAGAAAAACGGTGTATGAACACCAAGAGGAGAGCAAGGTGGACTGGATTTCGAGCTGATTTCATTATTTCAGACCATTTGGATGGTGTCTCATAAATAACCACCTGCAGGACATATCAGACACTTAAAAGATACTTGTTTTAAAGTAAGTAATTTAAATCATTTCCTGGCTCATCCGTTTTGCTTTTTAATTCTTAATTTTGCGCTCACTCTTTCATTGGAGAAGAATATACAGCGTCCGCGTGCTGATTGAGTGTGATCGGCCAGTGAAGTCAGGCAGTTGGAAATCAGGTGAAAGACAAGGATGCGGGGAGGGGAAGCAGATTATTCGGGTCCCTGCAGCATCAGCAGAGCATGAGTTAGAATAAGCAGGCTCAGGGGTTTTGGCGGGAACAGAACCCCTCTGGCTCTGTCCCTGCTATGCCCACATCTCCAGGCTCAGTGCCCACGGCCACCCGGCTCCCTGTGCCCTCCTCCAGGCGTGTGCGGGGAGTCCTGAGCGGTGGGGCTCCCAGCCGGCCGCTGGGGCCGCACACTCAGGGTGCTCGTGGATGAGCAGCGTGGGAGGCCGACGACCCACTGGGTCTGCAGGGTGAGCTGGAGCCGGCTCCCCGCAGGAGACCCCTGCAGAGTGACCAGGGCGGGGGCAGAGGAAGGGCATTGCGGGCAGCAAGGAGCCTCTTCGGAGGCAGGGCCTGGGCGCAGGGAGGGTGCCTGCTGGACCCAGGTGAGGGAGGGCAGAGGCCCGGCCAATAGGCCGGCGGGTGCTGGAGTTCTAAAGGACCGGGGCCTGCTGGGGCTGGGGCGGCACGGGGGGCAGAGAAGTCTGTCAGGGGGGCCTGCTTAGCTTAGCACCGGGAGTGGGCAGGCCGTGGCGCTTGAAGGGTGAGCCGGGCACGGAACGTCCCAGGGAACTGGTGGGGCCTGGGGGACCTTGTCCACAGCCCAGTGAGGTGGCGGGCCATCAGAGCAAAGACCAGTGCTCAGGAGGTAGCGCACACCTGCACGCCGAGTGGAGTGGGTTCGCAGCGGCCCTCCAGCCAGAGAGAAGGTGCTCTGTGCGGTGAAGCCGAAGCAGGGGTGGTCGGGAGGGAAGGGGGGAGAGGACCGCCAGGTTTGCCGATGTGTCTGCGCTGGCAAGGGAAGGATCAGAGGAGCTCCGCCAGCTTTTCTTTTATCGTCCGTCAGTAGTGGGGAGGGGAACGGATGCAAGGATGCGTTCAAGAAAGACCAGATGCGCTCCTGGAGGCAAGGGTGACCGCTGGGTTTCAGACCCCGGGGTTCTGAGGCAGGAAAGCGGGCATCTGGGGACAGCCCGACATGTCCCCAGCCGGTGGGTGCCGGACGCAGTGCACCTGTCACTGCAACCAAGCTCCCTCGGGGTACTGCGGCCACCGGTTAGATGAGGCCCACCAAAGGCCTTAAATTCTGGAGACGCACGCTTTGGACTCCGTGGAGGCAAAGTGTCTCCTGAAGAAGGGCTTCATCTCACACAGCAAGCACAAAGCTGATGAGGGAAGGGAGCGCCTCCAGGGACCTCAGCACGTGTAACGGAAATGCCCCTGGGAACTTCCCCCTCATGTTCTTCCCCGTGCATGTCACTGGGTGAGCAGGAGAGCCCCGGGGTCAGCTCTGCAAGCTCGCCTCCCCGAGCGCTCTGTGCGCAGGCGGCACTCAGCCCATGGTGGAGGGGTGCGTGGAGGCTGCTGAGCTGTGGACATCGTTCCCCGCCGCACATTCCCTGTCCTCTCTGAAGCACTTCCTGAGCTGGGAAGAGCTGGGCACTGTTCCCCACAGCCTTCCCGCTGCTCAAGATCTGGAAGAGGTCTTCCCAAACTGGGCCAGTGCCTGCACTGTGACCTGGGATGCTGATTTTAAGAAATGGAGCTTCGTTCACGTGATGCAACCCCTTCAAAGCTCATGGTGGGGTTTTTTTGCCGTTAATTCCCGAGTATTCTCCTTTATCCACAGCAGAAGCTCGGGGAAGTGGTAGCTTTCTTGTACGGCTTACTTACCCTGCGCCCGTCTCCGGCAGACTCCCCCTTACGTTCCCCTCCCTTGCCCTGTGCTGTGACTTTGGGGGCCCCAACGTTGGGTGCATGGTGGAGATGCTTCGGGCACATCCAGACATGCTGCCTGAGGTCCCCTGCCAGCCCCAGGAGTGTCCTGGGTCATGGCAGCTGTGCCGCAGTATAAGGTCCTGATCCCAGAGATGCATCCCCAGGAGAGAAGAGAGGCAGCTCTCCCAGGGGGGCAGAGCAGAGGGTGGGACCCAACCTGAGCTCAGCGCGCCCTCTCTTTCAGGATGGACATCACGCAGCGAGAACTACCCACTACGGCTCCCTGCCGCAGAAGTCGCAGCACGGCCGGCCCCAAGATGAAAACCCTGTAGTGCACTTCTTCAAGAACATTGTAAGTGCTCCCATCCCACTGTGAGCGGCAGGCTGCCGGGCGAATCGAGATTGCAGGGGGCAGCAGGTGCCTGGCCACGGCCTCATCCACAGGGGACCTGAGTCTGCCCCAGATGACCCTGAGCTCTAATCATGAGGGGTTTGAGTATATTCCCAGATGACACTGATTCTAATCATGAGGGGACCTGGGTCTATCCCCAGATGACCCTGACTCTAATCCACAGAGGACCTGAGTCTATCCCCAGATGATCCTGAGCTCTAATCATGAGAGGTTTGAGTATATCCCCAGATGACCCTGAACTCTAATCCATGGGGCGCCTAAGTATATCCCCAGATGATCCTGAGCTCTAATCCATGGGGCACCTAAGTATATCCCCAGATAATCCTGAGCTCTAATCATGAGGGGTTTGTGTATATCTCCAGATGACCCTGAGCTCTAATCCATGGGGTGCCTGAGTCTATCCCCAGATGACCCTGAGCTCTAATCCATGGGGATCTCAGTACATCCCTAGATGACCCTGAACTCTAATCCATGGGGGGCCTGAGTCTATCTCTAGATGACCCTGAACTCTAATCCATGGGGGGCCTGAGTATATGCCCAGATGACCCTGAGCTCTAATCCAAAGCGTCCTGAGTCTATCCCTAGATGACCCTGAGCTCTAATCCATGAGGGGCCTGACTCTATCCCCAGGTGACCCTGAGCTCTAATCCATGGGGGGCCTGA